>NW_024040633.1:0-22119 GCF_014851395.1 Micropterus salmoides | reverse complement strand
TTCCTGGATCTTTACCTCTTGGAGTCGTGCGGTGTAATTGGGACACAAGAGGAGGCTGCGCAAGCTCGAGCGCCCCCTGGCCTGTCCCCATGGTTCTCCGCAGCGCCCCTGCCGGGTCTTCATGGTACTTCAGACAGTGGCTTCACAGCGATTCCTCTTTCAACCCATGGATCCATCTCTTTAGACGACAACGCCGTCTTCTCTGTAAGTGACTGCTGAGCTACACAAACATCTCAAGGTTATTAAAACTAAAATAGCACCTTTAATACTAGTTAACGCCAACACTTAACAATAAGGTTAACCAACCAATTGGCCTTGGGACACACCCGGGACTTGATCAATCTCGGCGGGGCCTTCCTTGGGAGAGGGGTCCAGTGATAAGTGGCCGAAACACCCAATGATCTCAAGGCACACTGCTGACGATGTTCCCACAATTTATTGTAACATAAATAACAATGTCTATTGGGCTAATACAGCCTTCTAATCAAATAAATAGGACTACAGAGTAGGATTAATAACTTCTCCAATGTAAATCAGACTGATTCCTGGATCCGGATTTCTGGATCTTTCTTCAAATAAGTCAGCCATCACGATGGATTGCAGTCACTTGACTGCTTCATGCAGCTGTCTCGCGGTCTCCCGGGGGCTGTCATTCTCATCTCTTCCAGGATGTGTTTACAGTCATTTGACTGCTTAACACAGCTGTCTCGCGGTCTCCCGGGGGCTGTCATAGGGATCTCCTTCCTGCCACATCTTATTAGCTCATCTCATCCAGGTCGTGGTTAAGGTCACTTGACTGCTTCATACAGCTGGCTCGCGGTCTCCCGGGGGCTGTCATGGGGATCTCCTTCCTGCACATCTCATCTCTTCCAGGATGTGTTTACAGTCACTTGACTGCTTAATACAGCTGTCTCGCGGTCTCCCGGGGGCTGTCACGGGGATCTCCTTTCTGCCACATCTTATTAGCTCATCTCATCCAGGTCGTGGTTAAGGTCTCTTGACTGCTTCATACAGCTGGCTCGCGGTCTCCCGGGGGCTGTCATAGGGATCTCCTTCCTGCCACATCTCATCTCTTCCTGGATGTGTGACGGTCGCTTGACTGCTTCATACAGCTGGCTCGCGGTCTCCGGGGGCTGTCACGGGGATCTCCTTTCTGCACATCTCATCCTGACCTTCAGTAGGCTCTTTGGCCAGCATTCATGGCTTCTATCGCCTTACCGGTGGGTTTTTTCTAAACCTAACCATTACGACATAATGCCTAAACCCAACCAATTTCAATTCTCTTCTAACTTTTTCTCTGGGTAGGTGCACAGCTGGGAGGGCCTAGAGATACTTGCGCCGGCCAGTGCATTGCCTTTGGCCTCCTACTCCAAACCGTGTTAGTCGGCGGACAGCACGGGGAGGTCATCGAGATAGAATAATACACCCTAACCCTTCCTGCCACATCTTATTAGCTCATCTCATCCAGGTCGTGGTTAAGGTCACTTGACTGCTTCATACAGCTGGCTCGCGGTCTCCCGGGGGCTGTCATGGGGATCTCCTTTCTGCCACATCTTGTTAGCTCATCTCATCCAGGTCGTGGTTAAGGTCTCTTGACTGCTTCATACAGCTGGCTCGCGGTCTCCCGGGGGCTGTCATAGGGATCTCCTTCCTGCCACATCTCATCTCTTCCAGGATGTGTTTACAGTCACTTGACTGCTTAATACAGCTGTCTCGCGGTCTCCGGGGGCTGTCACGGGGATCTCCTTTCTGCCACATCTTGTTAGCTCATCTCATCCAGGTCGTGGTTAAGGTCTCTTGACTGCTTCATACAGCTGGCTCGCGGTCTCCCGGGGCTGTCATAGGGATCTCCTTCCTGCCACATCTCATCTCTTCCTGGATGTGTTGACGGTCGCTTGACTGCTTCATACAGCTGGCTCGCGGTCTCCCGGGGGCTGTCATAGGGATCTCCTTTCTGCCACATCTCATCCTGACCTTCAGTAGGCTCTTTTGGCCAGCATTCATGGCTTCTATCGCCTTACCGGTGGGTTTTTTCTAAACCTAACCATTACGACATAATGCCTAAACCCAACCAATTTCAATTCTCTTCTAACTTTTCTCCGCTGGGTAGGTGCACACAGCTGGGAGGGCCTAGAGATACTTGCGCCGGCCAGTGCATTGCCTTTGGCCTCCTACTCCAAACCGTGTTAGTCGGCGGACAGCACGGGGGAGGTCATCGAGATAGAATAATACACCCTAACCCGCCCGTGCCTTCGGATCGCCGGGTTCTCTCTAAGCAAAGGTGCACCAGATGCCTTTCTCCTCTCTCTCTCCCTCTCTCTCCCACATGTAGCACGTCTCCCTTCCTCTCTCCCTCTCTGGAGATGAGCGGTGGGGGGGATCCAGGGTACGCCCAGACGGGCGGGGTAGTGGTGATGATGTAGTCACATCTCCCATTTCCTTTCCCTGTTGCTGCATACAGTCTTTCCCCTTCTGGATAGTAGCTTAGCTCTTCACAGCTGTCTCATGGACTCATGGGGGCGGTTATAGGCAGTTTCTTCACTTCTCATCCTCTCATGTGAGCTTGGATCATGTCAGAATTACAGCAGGAAGCTGTGCTTTCCGACAATATATCACACGCCCAGAAAATTACTTCTAGTAGGATTACTTCTTGCTTAGCGGCTTAGACCACGCCCCTTTTGAGTGATTTGCTCCCTTTGAGTTATATTCTCTGTTGGGGTCCTTGCAGTTAGGGTTTATATTGGCTATTCAGCCATACTACCTCTCAGCATCCAAAAAGCCCACACTTTATCGTTAAAATACGCTAGTTCTAAAAAATTGATGTTGCACCCTGACTGAGACGTCCTTGCAGCAGACTGGAGTTGTCAGCAGACTCCTCCCTCCCTCTTGCTTCCTGGATCTTTACCTCTTGGAGTCGTGCGGTGTAATTGGGACACAAGAGGAGGCTGCGCAAGCTCGAGCGCCCCCTGGCCTGTCCCCATGGTTCTCCGCAGCGCCCCCTGCCGGGTCTTCATGGTACTTCAGACAGTGGCTTCACAGCGATTCCTCTTTCAACCCATGGATCCATCTCTTTAGACGACAACGCCGTCTTCTCTGTAAGTGACTGCTGAGCTACACAAACATCTCAAGGTTATTAAACTAAAATAGCACCTTTAATACTAGTTAACGCCAACACTTAACAATAAGGTTAACCAACCAATTGGCCTTGGGACACACCCGGGACTTGATCAATCTCGGCGGGGCCTTCCTTGGGAGAGGGTGTCCAGTGATAAGTGGCCGAAACACCCAATGATCTCAAGGCACACTGCTGACGATGTTCCCACAATTTATTGTAACATAAATAACAATGTCTATTGGGCTAATACAGCCTTCTAATCAAATAAATAGGACTACAGAGTAGGATTAATAACTTCTCCAATGTAAAATCAGACTGATTCCTGGATCCGGATTTCTGGATCTTTCTTCAAATAAGTCAGCCATCACGATGGATTGCAGTCACTTGACTGCTTCATGCAGCTGTCTCGCGGTCTCCCGGGGGCTGTCATTCTCATCTCTTCCAGGATGTGTTTACAGTCATTTGACTGCTTAACACAGCTGTCTCGCGGTCTCCCGGGGGCTGTCATAGGATCTCCTTCCTGCCACATCTTATTAGCTCATCTCATCCAGGTCGTGGTTAAGGTCACTTGACTGCTTCATACAGCTGGCTCGCGGTCTCCCGGGGGCTGTCATGGGGATCTCCTTCCTGCCACATCTCATCTCTTCCAGGATGTGTTTACAGTCACTTGACTGCTTAATACAGCTGTCTCGCGGTCTCCCGGGGGCTGTCACGGGGATCTCCTTTCTGCCACATCTTATTAGCTCATCTCATCCAGGTCGTGGTTAAGGTCTCTTGACTGCTTCATACAGCTGGCTCGCGGTCTCCCGGGGGCTGTCATAGGGATCTCCTTCCTGCCACATCTCATCTCTTCCTGGATGTGTTGACGGTCGCTTGACTGCTTCATACAGCTGGCTCGCGGTCTCCCGGGGGCTGTCACGGGGATCTCCTTTCTGCCACATCTCATCCTGACCTTCAGTAGGCTCTTTTGGCCAGCATTCATGGCTTCTATCGCCTTACCGGTGGGTTTTTTCTAAACCTAACCATTACGACATAATGCCTAAACCCAACCAATTTCAATTCTCTTCTAACTTTTCTCCGCTGGGTAGGTGCACACAGCTGGGAGGGCCTAGAGATACTTGCGCCGGCCAGTGCATTGCCTTTGGCCTCCTACTCCAAACCGTGTTAGTCGGCGGACAGCACGGGGGAGGTCATCGAGATAGAATAATACACCCTAACCCTTCCTGCCACATCTTATTAGCTCATCTCATCCAGGTCGTGGTTAAGGTCACTTGACTGCTTCATACAGCTGGCTCGCGGTCTCCCGGGGGCTGTCATGGGGATCTCCTTTCTGCACATCTTGTTAGCTCATCTCATCCAGGTCGTGGTTAAGGTCTCTTGACTGCTTCATACAGCTGGCTCGCGGTCTCCCGGGGGCTGTCATAGGGATCTCCTTCCTGCCACATCTCATCTCTTCCAGGATGTGTTTACAGTCACTTGACTGCTTAATACAGCTGTCTCGCGGTCTCCCGGGGCTGTCACGGGGATCTCCTTTCTGCCACATCTTGTTAGCTCATCTCATCCAGGTCGTGGTTAAGGTCTCTTGACTGCTTCATACAGCTGGCTCGCGGTCTCCCGGGGGCTGTCATAGGGATCTCCTTCCTGCCACATCTCATCTCTTCCTGGATGTGTTGACGGTCGCTTGACTGCTTCATACAGCTGGCTCGCGGTCTCCCGGGGGCTGTCATAGGGATCTCCTTTCTGCCACATCTCATCCTGACCTTCAGTAGGCTCTTTTGGCCAGCATTCATGGCTTCTATCGCCTTACCGGTGGGTTTTTCTAAACCTAACCATTACGACATAATGCCTAAACCCAACCAATTTCAATTCTCTTCTAACTTTTCTCCGCTGGGTAGGTGCACACAGCTGGGAGGGCCTAGAGATACTTGCGCCGGCCAGTGCATTGCCTTTGGCTCCTACTCCAAACCGTGTTAGTCGGCGGACAGCACGGGGGAGGTCATCGAGATAGAATAATACCTAACCCTAACCCTAACCCTAACCCTAACCCTAACCCTCGCTAGATGTCCTTGCCAAGCCGGCTTCGCTAGATGACCTTGCCAAGCCGGCTTCGCTAGACCGGTCACGGCCCTGTCCTTACCAAGCCGGCTTCGCTAGATGACCTTGCGAAGCCGGCTTCGCTAGACCGGTCACGGCCCTGTCCTTACCAAGCCGGCTTCGCTAGATGTCCTTGCCAAGCCGGCTTCGCTAGACCGGTCACGGCCCTGTCCTTGCCAAGCCGGCTTCGCTAGATGACCTTGCCAAGCCGGCTTCGCTAGATGTCCTTGCCAAGCCGGCTTTACAAGGCCCACCCCGGGGGAGCCGCCCATCGCCCCCCCAGAAAGGGGCTCACCTTCCCGGGTAAACATTCAGCAAAAAGGGCCCACCTCCGGGCACCTTGACCTCCGGTCGAACCTGGGCACCCACACTTAAGCCCCCCCCCTGTGGCCACGCAAAGCCGCGCGCCCAAGGCGGCCGTGCCCCTGGTACTCCGTTTCGCTAGATGTCCTTGCCAAGCCGGCTTCGCTAGATGTCCTTGCCAAGCCGGCTTGGCTAGATGTCCTTGCCAAGCCGGCTTCGCTAGACCGGTCACGGCCCGCTCCTTGCCAAGCCGGCTTCGCTAGACCGGTCACGGCCCGCTCCTTGCCAAGCCGGCTTCGCTAGATGTCCTTGCCAAGCCGGCTTCGCTAGATGACCTTGCCAAGCCGGCTTCGCTAGACCGGTCACGGCCCTGTCCTTACCAAGCCGGCTTCGCTAGATGACCTTGCGAAGCCGGCTTCGCTAGACCGGTCACGGCCCTGTCCTTACCAAGCCGGCTTCGCTAGATGTCCTTGCCAAGCCGGCTTCGCTAGACCGGTCACGGCCCTGTCCTTGCCAAGCCGGCTTCGCTAGATGACCTTGCCAAGCCGGCCTCGCTAGACCGGTCACGGAACACTCCTTGCAAAGCTGGCTTTGCTAGGTGAGCACAAGGATCATCACCTGATGATCGTGGCTATAACCCCCTTACCTACTTCCTTAACCAGCCTCTGGCGATGTACATTTTCAAAGTGTCAAAAACCCACTCCTTGCGAAGCCGGCTTCGCTAGATGTCCTTGCAAAGCCGGCTTGGCTAGATGTCCTTGCCAAGCCGGCTTCGCTAGACCGGTCATGGCCCGCTCCTTGCCAAGCCGGCTTCGCTAGATGTCCTTGCCAAGCCGGCTTCGCTAGATGTCCTTGCAAAGCCGGCTTCGCTAGATGTCCTTGCCAAGCCGGCCTCGCTAGACCGGTCACGGCCCGCTCCTTGCCAAGCCGGCTTCGCTAGATGTCCTTGCAAAGCCGGCTTTGCTAGATGCCCTTGCCAAGCCGGCCTCGCTAGACCGGTCACGGCCCGCTCCTTGCCAAGCCGGCTTCGCTAGATGACCTTGCCAAGCCGGCTTTGCTAGATGTCCTTGCCAAGCCGGCTTTACAAGGAAGCCCATTTTCACACTTTGAATCTAGCTGTTGGATTCCGTCCCAAACGCTGCGAGAGGGACAGCATCCAACAGCTCGTTTCAAAGTGTCAACTCGGCTTTCCTTGCGAAGCCGGCTTCGCTAGACCGGTCACGGCCCGCTCCTTGCCAAGCCGGCTTCACTAGATCCCATTGCCTTTACATTGCCTGGCCTCTCAACCTTGCCCCGCCTTTTGGGGCGCTTCCCGCGGTCTCAGCCGGCCGACCCGGGCGTCCGTGCGTCCGGCTGGGCGCCTGCTACCGCGCCGCGCCAGCCCCGGGCCGCGGGACCTCGTCTGGCGGAAAAGGCCTCGGAAAAGGTGTCCAAAAGGCCCCCATTGACTTAACATTGCCTAACCTCCCAACTTTGGCCTCGGCTCCGGGGCGGTCCCGGCGCTCCCGGGGGGCCGACCCGGGCGTCCGCGCGTCCGGCTCGGCACCCGCTGTCTGGCCGGGCCGGCCCCGGGGCCGTCGAGCCTCGCCTCGCCAAACGGGCCCCGGAAAAGGTGTCCGGGAGGCCTCTGTTGACTTAACATGGGCTCGACCCCTGTGACCCCTGAGCTTGCCGAGCCGGCTTGGCTAGATGATCTTGCCAAGCCGGCTTTACAAGGGGAGTCACGGCCCTGTCCTTGCCAAGCCGGCTTTGCTAGATGAGCACAAGGATCATCACCTGATGATCGTCAAGTAGGCCTGGATTAATAGGACAGGAAGATAGGAAAATTCATCGTAAGACATCCAAGTAGGATGCAGACATTAAAGGATTCGTGAAGTCCAATTTTTTGAACAAATGCAAAGGTAATGCACTTTGGTTTTTTACCATGGGAAATGTAGGAAAATGCTTAAAACCTCAAACAAGGAGCGAGTGTTTTTGCCTTTCTGGGGTCTCTGGAGGCGCATCACAGGACCGTGCACCAGACTGGCTAACGCAGAGCTTTGTAAGTCGTTGGCCAGCTCTTTTTTCCCCTCTCCCTAACCAGCCAGTGCCGTGTGTGTCATTCTGGAGCTTTCCCTGGTGAGTGAGGACATCCTTACCTAGCTGCAACACCTAAACTTAACATCAGTGATTATTGTGACCCACTGGAAATTAAAAATTCTCAAGCAGGAGAAGGCTAAGAAGTGAATTGGATTTTAATCGTCAGACACCCAAATAGGGTGCAGATTACAAAATTAGCAGATATTATTCTGATTAGAGGCCTCAAGCTGAAGAGAACAACAAGAAAACACTTACCTCAAGCTAGAAAAAAGGAAAATACTTACCGTTTTTGAACCAAATTAAAGGGAAACCTAAGGAAAAGGACATTTAAAAGATACCACTCTGTCATGCCTGATGAAGGACAAGCCGCCCTCCGAAACGTTGCAACAGGGCAGAGTGAAGCAGGGCCAAGTCGGCCTGAATTAAGGATAAAAAAATCAACAGCTACAGGACCCGTGGAGTCCAATTTTTTGAACCAGCGCAGAGGTAATGCACTTTTGTGTCTGTTATAAGGGAAAATGTGGAGTTTGGAGGTGCTTTTCACTTTCTGGGGACTCTGAAGGCACATCACAGGACCGTGCACCAGTCTGGCTAACACTCGTTAGCCGGGACTTTTCCCCTCCTCCTAACCAGCCAGTGCCGTGTGTGTCATTCTGGAGCTTTCCCTGGAGAGTGAGGACATCCTTACCTAGCTGCAACCCCTAAACTTAACATCAGTAATTATTGTGACCCACTGGAAATATAAAATTGAAACCTCAAGCAAGAGAAGACTAAGAAATTGGATTTTAATCGTCAGACACCCAAATAGGGTGCAGATTACAAAATTAGCAGATATTATTCTGATTACAAGCCTCAAGCGGAAGAGAAGGACAAGAAAACACTTACCTCAAGCTGGAAAAAAGGAAAATACTTACCGTTTTTGAACCAAATTAAAGGGAAACCTAAGGAAAAGGACATTTAAAGATACCACTCTGTTATGCCTGATGAAGGACAAGCCGCCCTCCGAAACGTTGCAACAAGGCAGAGTGAAGCAGGACCAAGTCGGCCTGAATTAAGGATAAAAGAATCAACAACTACAGCTCACTTACCGGTCACGGCCCGCTCCTTGCCAAGCCGGCTTCGCTAGATGTCCTTGCCAAGCCGGCTTCGCTAGATGTCCTTGCCAAGCCGGCTTTACAAGGAAGCCCATTTTCACACTTTGAATCTAGCTGTTGGATTCCGTCCCAAACGCTGCGAGAGGGACAGCATCCAACAGCTCGTTTCAAAGTGTCAAAAACCCACTCCTTGCGAAGCCGGCTTCGCTAGATGACCTTGCCAAGCCGGCTTCGCTAGATGACCTTGCCAAGCCGGCTTCGCTAGACCGGTCACGGCCCTGTCCTTACCAAGCCGGCTTCGCTAGATGACCTTGCGAAGCCGGCTTCGCTAGACCGGTCACGGCCCTGTCCTTACCAAGCCGGCTTCGCTAGATGTCCTTGCCAAGCCGGCTTCGCTAGACCGGTCACGGCCCTGTCCTTGCCAAGCCGGCTTCGCTAGATGACCTTGCCAAGCCGGCCTCGCTAGACCGGTCACGGAACACTCCTTGCAAAGCTGGCTTTGCTAGGTGAGCACAAGGATCATCACCTGATGATCGTGGCTATAACCCCCTTACCTACTTCCTTAACCAGCCTCTGGCGATGTACATTTTCAAAGTGTCAAAACCCACTCCTTGCGAAGCCGGCTTCGCTAGATGACCTTGCCAAGCCGGCTTCGCTAGATGTCCTTGCCAAGCCGGCTTTACAAGGCCCACCCCGGGGGAGCCGCCCATCGCCCCCCAGAAAGGGGCTCACCTTCCCGGGTAAACATTCAGCAAAAAGGGCCCACCTCCGGGCACCTTGACCTCCGGTCGAACCTGGGCACCCACACTTAAGCCCCCCCCTGTGGCCACGCAAAGCCGCGCGCCCAAGGCGGCCGTGCCCCTGGTACTCCGTTTCGCTAGATGTCCTTGCCAAGCCGGCTTCGCTAGATGTCCTTGCCAAGCCGGCTTGGCTAGATGTCCTTGCCAAGCCGGCTTCGCTAGACCGGTCACGGCCCGCTCCTTGCCAAGCCGGCTTCGCTAGACCGGTCACGGCCCGCTCCTTGCCAAGCCGGCTTCGCTAGATGTCCTTGCCAAGCCGGCTTCGCTAGATGACCTTGCCAAGCCGGCTTCGCTAGACCGGTCACGGCCCTGTCCTTACCAAGCCGGCTTCGCTAGATGACCTTGCGAAGCCGGCTTCGCTAGACCGGTCACGGCCCTGTCCTTACCAAGCCGGCTTCGCTAGATGTCCTTGCCAAGCCGGCTTCGCTAGACCGGTCACGGCCCTGTCCTTGCCAAGCCGGCTTCGCTAGATGACCTTGCCAAGCCGGCCTCGCTAGACCGGTCACGGAACACTCCTTGCAAAGCTGGCTTTGCTAGGTGAGCACAAGGATCATCACCTGATGATCGTGGCTATAACCCCTTACCTACTTCCTTAACCAGCCTCTGGCGATGTACATTTTCAAAGTGTCAAAAACCCACTCCTTGCGAAGCCGGCTTCGCTAGATGTCCTTGCAAAGCCGGCTTGGCTAGATGTCCTTGCCAAGCCGGCTTCGCTAGACCGGTCATGGCCCGCTCCTTGCCAAGCCGGCTTCGCTAGATGTCCTTGCCAAGCCGGCTTCGCTAGATGTCCTTGCAAAGCCGGCTTCGCTAGATGTCCTTGCCAAGCCGGCCTCGCTAGACCGGTCACGGCCCGCTCCTTGCCAAGCCGGCTTCGCTAGATGTCCTTGCAAAGCCGGCTTTGCTAGATGCCCTTGCCAAGCCGGCCTCGCTAGACCGGTCACGGCCCGCTCCTTGCCAAGCCGGCTTCGCTAGATGACCTTGCCAAGCCGGCTTTGCTAGATGTCCTTGCCAAGCCGGCTTTACAAGGAAGCCCATTTTCACACTTTGAATCTAGCTGTTGGATTCCGTCCCAAACGCTGCGAGAGGGACAGCATCCAACAGCTCGTTTCAAAGTGTCAACTCGGCTTTCCTTGCGAAGCCGGCTTCGCTAGACCGGTCACGGCCCGCTCCTTGCCAAGCCGGCTTCACTAGATCCCATTGCCTTTACATTGCCTGGCCTCTCAACCTTGCCCCGCCTTTTGGGGCGCTTCCCGCGGTCTCAGCCGGCCGACCCGGGCGTCCGTGCGTCCGGCTGGGCGCCTGCTACCGCGCCGCGCCAGCCCCGGGGCCGCGGGACCTCGTCTGGCGGAAAAGGCCTCGGAAAAGGTGTCCAAAAGGCCCCCATTGACTTAACATTGCCTAACCTCCCAACTTTGGCCTCGGCTCCGGGGCGGTCCCGGCGCTCCCGGGGGGCCGACCCGGGCGTCCGCGCGTCCGGCTCGGCACCCGCTGTCTGGCCGGGCCGGCCCCGGGGCCGTCGAGCCTCGCCTCGCCAAACGGGCCCCGGAAAAGGTGTCCGGGAGGCCTCTGTTGACTTAACATGGGCTCGACCCCTGTGACCCCTGAGCTTGCCGAGCCGGCTTGGCTAGATGATCTTGCCAAGCCGGCTTTACAAGGGGAGTCACGGCCCTGTCCTTGCCAAGCCGGCTTTGCTAGATGAGCACAAGGATCATCACCTGATGATCGTCAAGTAGGCCTGGATTAATAGGACAGGAAGATAGGAAAATTCATCGTAAGACATCCAAGTAGGATGCAGACATTAAAGGATTCGTGAAGTCCAATTTTTTGAACAAATGCAAAGGTAATGCACTTTGGTTTTTTACCATGGGAAATGTAGGAAAATGCTTAAAACCTCAAACAAGGAGCGAGTGTTTTTGCCTTTCTGGGGTCTCTGGAGGCGCATCACAGGACCGTGCACCAGACTGGCTAACGCAGAGCTTTGTAAGTCGTTGGCCAGCTCTTTTTTCCCCTCTCCCTAACCAGCCAGTGCCGTGTGTGTCATTCTGGAGCTTTCCCTGGTGAGTGAGGACATCCTTACCTAGCTGCAACACCTAAACTTAACATCAGTGATTATTGTGACCCACTGGAAATTAAAAATTCTCAAGCAGGAGAAGGCTAAGAAGTGAATTGGATTTTAATCGTCAGACACCCAAATAGGGTGCAGATTACAAAATTAGCAGATATTATTCTGATTAGAGGCCTCAAGCTGAAGAGAACAACAAGAAAACACTTACCTCAAGCTAGAAAAAAGGAAAATACTTACCGTTTTTGAACCAAATTAAAGGGAAACCTAAGGAAAAGGACATTTAAAAGATACCACTCTGTCATGCCTGATGAAGGACAAGCCGCCCTCCGAAACGTTGCAACAGGGCAGAGTGAAGCAGGGCCAAGTCGGCCTGAATTAAGGATAAAAAAATCAACAGCTACAGGACCCGTGGAGTCCAATTTTTTGAACCAGCGCAGAGGTAATGCACTTTTGTGTCTGTTATAAGGGAAAATGTGGAGTTTGGAGGTGCTTTTCACTTTCTGGGGACTCTGAAGGCACATCACAGGACCGTGCACCAGTCTGGCTAACACTCGTTAGCCGGGACTTTTCCCCTCCTCCTAACCAGCCAGTGCCGTGTGTGTCATTCTGGAGCTTTCCCTGGAGAGTGAGGACATCCTTACCTAGCTGCAACCCCTAAACTTAACATCAGTAATTATTGTGACCCACTGGAAATATAAAATTGAAACCTCAAGCAAGAGAAGACTAAGAAATTGGATTTTAATCGTCAGACACCCAAATAGGGTGCAGATTACAAAATTAGCAGATATTATTCTGATTACAAGCCTCAAGCGGAAGAGAAGGACAAGAAAACACTTACCTCAAGCTGGAAAAAAGGAAAATACTTACCGTTTTTGAACCAAATTAAAGGGAAACCTAAGGAAAAGGACATTTAAAGATACCACTCTGTTATGCCTGATGAAGGACAAGCCGCCCTCCGAAACGTTGCAACAAGGCAGAGTGAAGCAGGACCAAGTCGGCCTGAATTAAGGATAAAAGAATCAACAACTACAGCTCACTTACCGGTCACGGCCCGCTCCTTGCCAAGCCGGCTTCGCTAGATGTCCTTGCCAAGCCGGCTTCGCTAGATGTCCTTGCCAAGCCGGCTTTACAAGGAAGCCCATTTTCACACTTTGAATCTAGCTGTTGGATTCCGTCCCAAACGCTGCGAGAGGGACAGCATCCAACAGCTCGTTTCAAAGTGTCAAAAACCCACTCCTTGCGAAGCCGGCTTCGCTAGATGACCTTGCCAAGCCGGCTTCGCTAGATGACCTTGCCAAGCGGCTTCGCTAGACCGGTCACGGCCCTGTCCTTACCAAGCCGGCTTCGCTAGATGACCTTGCGAAGCCGGCTTCGCTAGACCGGTCACGGCCCTGTCCTTACCAAGCCGGCTTCGCTAGATGTCCTTGCCAAGCCGGCTTCGCTAGACCGGTCACGGCCCTGTCCTTGCCAAGCCGGCTTCGCTAGATGACCTTGCCAAGCCGGCCTCGCTAGACCGGTCACGGAACACTCCTTGCAAAGCTGGCTTTGCTAGGTGAGCACAAGGATCATCACCTGATGATCGTGGCTATAACCCCCTTACCTACTTCCTTAACCAGCCTCTGGCGATGTACATTTTCAAAGTGTCAAAAACCACTCCTTGCGAAGCCGGCTTCGCTAGATGACCTTGCCAAGCCGGCTTCGCTAGATGTCCTTGCCAAGCCGGCTTTACAAGGCCCACCCGGGGGAGCCGCCCATCGCCCCCCCAGAAAGGGGCTCACCTTCCCGGGTAAACATTCAGCAAAAAGGGCCCACCTCCGGGCACCTTGACCTCCGGTCGAACCTGGGCACCCACACTTAAGCCCCCCCCTGTGGCCACGCAAAGCCGCGCGCCCAAGGCGGCCGTGCCCCTGGTACTCCGTTTCGCTAGATGTCCTTGCCAAGCCGGCTTCGCTAGATGTCCTTGCCAAGCCGGCTTGGCTAGATGTCCTTGCCAAGCCGGCTTCGCTAGACCGGTCACGGCCCGCTCCTTGCCAAGCCGGCTTCGCTAGACGTCACGGCCCGCTCCTTGCCAAGCCGGCTTCGCTAGATGTCCTTGCCAAGCCGGCTTCGCTAGATGACCTTGCCAAGCCGGCTTCGCTAGACGGTCACGGCCCTGTCCTTACCAAGCCGGCTTCGCTAGATGACCTTGCGAAGCCGGCTTCGCTAGACCGGTCACGGCCCGTCCTTACCAAGCCAGCTTCGCTAGATTCCTTGCCAAGCCGGCTTCGCTAGACCGGTCACGGCCCTGTCCTTGCCAAGCCGGCTTCGCTAGATGACCTTGCCAAGCCGGCCTCGCTAGACCGGTCACGGAACACTCCTTGCAAAGCTGGCTTTGCTAGGTGAGCACAAGGATCATCACTGATGATCGTGGCTATAACCCCCTTACCTACTCCTTAACCAGCCTCTGCGATGTACATTTCAAAGTGTCAAAAACCCACTCCTTGCGAAGCCGGCTTCGCTAGATGTCCTTGCAAAGCCGGCTTGGCTAGATGTCCTTGCCAAGCCGGCTTCGCTAGACCGGTCATGGCCCGCTCCTTGCCAAGCCGGCTTCGCGATGTCCTTGCCAAGCCGGCTTCGCTAGATGTCCTTGCAAAGCCGGCTTCGCTAGATGTCCTTGCCAAGCCGGCCTCGCTAGACCGGTCACGGCCCGCTCCTTGCCAAGCCGCTTCGCTAGATGTCTTGCAAAGCCGCTTTGCTAGATGCCTTGCCAAGCCGGCCTCGCTAGACCGGTCACGGCCCGCTCCTTGCCAAGCCGGCTTCGCTAGATGACCTTGCCAAGCCGGCTTTGCTAGATGTCCTTGCCAAGCCGGCTTTACAAGGAAGCCCATTTCACACTTGAATCTAGCTGTTGGATTCCGTCCCAAACGCTGCGAGAGGGACAGCATCCAACAGCTCGTTTCAAAGTGTCAACTCGGCTTCCTTGCGAAGCCGGCTTCGCTAGACCGGTCACGGCCCGCTCCTTGCCAAGCCGGCTTCACTAGATCCCATTGCCTTTACATTGCCTGGCCTCTCACCTTGCCCCGCCTTTTGGGGCGCTTCCCGCGGTCTCCCGGCCGACCCGGGCGTCCGTGCGTCCGGCGGGCGCCTGCTACCGCGCGCCAGCCCCGGGCCGCGGGACCTCGTCTGGCGGAAAAGGCCTCGGAAAAGTGTCCAAAAGGCCCCCATGACTTAACATTGCCTAACCTCCCAACTTTGGCCTCGGCTCCGGGGCGGTCCCGGCGCTCCCGGGGGGCCGACCCGGGCGTCCGCGCGTCCGGCTCGGCACCCGCTGTCTGGCCGGGCCGGCCCCGGGGCCGTCGAGCCTCGCCTCGCCAAACGGCCCCGGAAAGGTGTCCGGGAGGCCTCTGTTGACTTAACATGGGCTCGACCCCTGTGACCCCTGAGCTTGCCGCCGGCTTGGCTAGATGATCTTGCCAAGCCGCTTTACAAGGGGAGTCACGCCTGTCTTGCCAAGCCGGCTTTGCTAGATGAGCACAGGATCATCACCTGATGATCGTCAAGTAGGCCTGGATTAATAGGACAGGAAGATAGGAAATTCATCGTAAGACATCCAAGTAGGATGCAGACATTAAAGGATTCGTGAAGTCCAATTTTTGAACAAATGCAAGGTAATGCACTTTGGTTTTTTACCAGGGAAATGTAGGAAAATGCTTAAAACCTCAAACAAGGAGCGAGTGTTTTTGCCTTTCTGGGGTCTCTGGAGGCGCATCACAGGACCGTGCACCAACTGGCTAACGCAGAGCTTTGTAAGTCGTTGGCCAGCTCTTTTTTCCCCTCTCCCTAACCAGCCAGTGCCGTGTGTGTCATTCTGGAGCTTTCCCTGGTGAGTGAGGACATCCTTACCTAGCTGCAACACCTAAACTTAACATGATTATTGTGACCCACTGGAAATTAAAATTCTCAAGCAGGAGAAGCTAAGAAGTGAATTGGATTTAATCGTCAGACACCCAAATAGGGTGCAGATTACAAAATTAGCGATATTATTCTGATTAGAGGCCTCAGCTGAAGAGAACAACAAGAAAACACTTACCTCAGTAGAAAAAAGGAAAATACTTACCGTTTTTGAACCAAATTAAAGGGAAACCTAAGGAAAGGACATTTAAAAGATACCACTCTGTCATGCCTGATGAAGGACAAGCCGCCCTCCGAAACGTTGCAACAGGGCAGAGTGAAGCAGGGCCAAGTCGGCTGAATTAAGGATAAAAAATCAACAGCTACAGGACCCGTGGAGTCCAATTTTTGAACCAGCGCAGAGGTAATGCACTTTTGTGTCTGTTATAAGGGAAAATGTGGAGTTTGGAGGTGCTTTTCACTTTTGGGACTCGGAAGGCACATCACAGGACCGTGCACCAGTCTGGCTAACACTCGTTAGCCGGGACTTTTCCCCTCCTCCTAACCAGCCAGTGCCGTGTGTGTCATTCTGGAGCTTTCCTGGAGAGTGAGGACATCCTTACCTAGCTGCAACCCCTAAACTTAACATCAGTAATTATTGTGACCCACTGGAAATATAAAATTGAAACCTCAGCAAGAGAAGACTAAGAAATTGGATTTTAATCGTCAGACACCCAAATAGGGTGCAGATTACAAAATTAGCAGATATTATTCTGATACAAGCCTCAAGCGGAAGAGAAGGACAAGAAAAACACTTACCTCAAGCTGGAAAAAAGGAAAATACTTACCGTTTTGAACCAAATTAAAGGGAAACCTAAGGAAAAGGACATTTAAAGATACCACTCTGTTATGCCTGATGAAGGACAAGCCGCCCTCCGAAACGTGCAACAAGGCAGAGTGAAGCAGGACCAAGTCGGCCTGAATTAAGGATAAAAGAATCAACAACTACAGCTCACTTACCGGTCACGGCCCGCTCCTTGCCAAGCCGGCTTCGCTAGATGTCCTTGCCAAGCCGGCTTCGCTAGATGTCCTTGCCAAGCCGGCTTTACAAGGAAGCCCATTTTCACACTTTGAATCTAGCTGTGGATTCCGTCCCAACGCTGCGAGAGGGACAGCATCCAACAGCTCGTTTCAAAGTGTCAAAAACCCACTCCTTGCGAAGCCGGCTTCGCTAGATGACCTGCCAAGCCGGCTTCGCTAGATGACCTTGCCAAGCCGGCTTCGCTAGACCGGTCACGGCCCTGTCCTTACCAAGCCGGCTTCGCTAGATGACCTTGCGAAGCCGGCTTCGCTAGACCGGTCACGGCCCTGTCCTTACCAAGCCGGCTTCGCTAGATGTCCTTGCCAAGCCGGCTTCGCTAGACCGGTCACGGCCCTGTCCTTGCCAAGCCGGCTTCGCTAGATGACCTTGCCAAGCCGGCCGCGCTAGACCGGTCACGGAACACTCCTTGCAAAGCTGGCTTTGCTAGGTGAGCACAAGGATCATCACCTGATGATCGTGGCTATAACCCCCTTACCTACTTCCTTAACCAGCCTCTGGCGATGTACATTTCAAAGTGTCAAAAACCCACTCCTTGCGAAGCCGGCTTCGCTAGATGACCTTGCCAAGCCGGCTTCGCTAGATGTCCTTGCCAAGCCGGCTTTACAAGGCCCACCCGGGGGAGCCGCCCATCGCCCCCCCAGAAAGGGGCTCACCTTCCCGGGTAAACATTCAGCAAAAAGGGCCCACCTCCGGGCACCTTGACCTCCGGTCGAACCTGGCACCCACACTTAAGCCCCCCCTGTGGCCACGCAAAGCCGCGCGCCCAAGGCGCCGTGCCCCTGGTACTCCGTTTCGCTAGATGTCCTTGCCAAGCCGGCTTCGCTAGATGTCCTTGCCAAGCCGGCTTCGCTAGATGACCTTGCCAAGCCGGCTTCGCTAGACCGGTCACGGCCCTGTCCTTACCAAGCCGGCTTCGCTAGATGACCTTGCGAAGCCGGCTTCGCTAGACCGGTCACGGCCCTGTCCTTACCAAGCGGCTTCGCTAGATGTCCTTGCCAAGCCGGCTTCGCTAGACCGTCACGGCCCTGTCCTTGCCAAGCCGCTTCGCTAGATGACCTTGCCAAGCCGGCTTCGCTAGATGTCCTTGCCAAGCCGGCTTTAAAGGCCCACCCCGGGGGAGCCGCCCATCGCCCCCCAGAAGGGGCTCACCTTCCCGGGTAAACATTCAGCAAAAAGGGCCCACCTCCGGGCACCTTGACCTCCGGTCGAACCTGGGCACCCACACTTAAGCCCCCCCCTGTGGCCACGCAAAGCCGCGCGCCCAGGCGGCCGTGCCTGGTACTCCGTTCGCTAGATGTCCTTGCCAAGCCGGCTTCGCTAGATGTCCTTGCCAAGCCGCTTGGCTAGATGTCCTTGCCAAGCCGGCTTCGCTAGACCGGTCACGCCGCTCCTTGCAAGCCGGCTTCGCTAGACCGGTCACGGCCCGCTCCTTGCCAAGCCGGCTTCGCTAGATGTCCTTGCCAAGCCGGCTTCGCTAGATGACCTTGCCAAGCCGGCTTCGCTAGACCGGTCACGGCCCTGCCTTACCAAGCCGGCTTCGCTAGATGACCTTGCGAAGCCGGCTTCGCTAGACCGGTCACGGCCCTGTCCTTACCAAGCCGGCTTCGCTAGATGTCCTTGCCAAGCCGGCTTCGCTAGACCGGTCACGGCCCTGTCCTTGCCAAGCCGGCTTCGCTAGATGACCTTGCCAAGCCGGCTCGCTAGACGTCACGGAACACTCCTTGCAAAGCTGGCTTTGCTAGGTGAGCACAAGGATCATCACCTGATGATCGTGGCTATAACCCCCTTACCCTACTTCCTTAACCAGCTCTGGCGATGTACATTTCAAGTGTCAAAAACCCACTCCTTGCGAAGCCGGCTTCGCTAGATGTCCTTGCAAAGCCGGCTGGCTAGATGTCCTTGCCAAGCCGGCTTCGCTAGACCGGTCATGGCCGCGTCTCCTTGCCAAGCCGGCTTCGCTAGATGTCCTTGCCAAGCGGCTTCGCTAGATGTCCTTGCAAAGCCGGCTTCGCTAGATGTCCTTGCCAAGCCGGCCTCGCTAGACCGGTCACGGCCCGCTCCTTGCCAAGCCGGCTTCGCTAGATGTCCTTGCAAAGCCGCTTTGCTAGATGCCCTTGCCAAGCGGCCTCGCTAGACCGTCACGGCCCGCTCCTTGCCAAGCCGGCTTCGCTAGATGACCTTGCCAAGCCGGCTTTGCTAGATGTCCTTGCCAAGCCGGCTTTACAAGGAAGCCCATTTCACACTTTGAATCTAGCTGTTGGATTCCTCCCAAACGCTGCGAGAGGGACAGCATCCAACAGCTCGTTTCAAAGTGTCAACTCGGCTTTCCTTGCGAACGGCTTCGCTAGACGGTCACGGCCCGCTCCTTGCCAAGCCGGCTTCACTAGATCCCATTGCCTTTACATTGCCTGGCCTCTCAACCTTGCCCCGCCTTTTGGGGCGCTTCCCGCGGTCTCAGCCGGCCGACCCGGCGTCCGTGCGTCCGGCTGGGCGCTGCTACCGCGCCGCGCCAGCCCCGGGGCCGCGGGACCTCGTCTGGCGGAAAAGGCCTCGGAAAAGGGTCCAAAAGGCCCCCATTGACTTAACATTGCCTAACCTCCCAACTTTGGCCTCGGCTCCGGGGGTCCCGGCGCTCCCGGGGGCCGACCCGGGCGTCGCGCGCGCTCGGCACCCGCTGTCTGGCCGGCCGGCCCCGGGGCCGTCGAGCCTCGCCTCGCCAACGGGCCCGGAAAAGTGTCCGGGAGGCCTCTGTTGACTTAACATGGGCTCGACCCCTGTGACCCCTGAGCTTGCCGAGCCGGCTTGGCTAGATGATCTTGCCAAGCCGGCTTTACAAGGGGAGTCACGGCCCTGTCCTTGCCAAGCCGGCTTTGCTAGATGAGCACAAGGATCATCACCTGATGATCGTCAAGTAGGCCTGGATTAATAGGACAGGAAGATAGGGAAATTCATCGTAAGACATCCAAGTAGGATGCAGACATTAAAGGATTCGTGAAGTCCAATTTTTTGAACAAATGCAAAGGTAATGCACTTTGGTTTTTACCATGGGAAATGGTAGGAAATGCTTAAAACCTCAAACAAGGAGCGAGTGTTTTGCCTTCTGGGGTTCTGGAGCGCATCACAGGACCGTGCACCAGACTGGTCTAACGCAGAGCTTTGTAAGTCGTTGGCCAGCTCTTTTTCCCCTCTCCCTAACCAGCCAGTGCCGTGTGTGTCATTCTGGAGCTTTCCCTGGTGAGTGAGGACATCCTTACCAGCTGCAAACCTAAACTTAACATCAGTGATTATTGTGCCCACTGGAAATTAAAATCTCAAGCAGGAGAGCTAAGAAGTGAATTGGATTTTAATCGTCAGACACCCAAATAGGGTGCAGATTACAAAATTAGCAGAATTATTCTGATAGAGCCTCAAGCTGAAGAGAACAACAAGAAAACATACCTCAAGCTAGAAAAAAGGAAAATACTTACCGTTTTGAACCAAATTAAAGGGAAACCTAAGGAAAAGGACATTTAAAGATACCACTCTGTCATGCCTGATGAAGGACAAGCCGCCTCCGAACGTTGCAACAGGGCAGAGTGAAGCAGGGCCAAGTCGGCCTGAATTAAGGATAAAAAAATCAACAGCTACAGGACCCGTGGAGTCCAATTTTTGAACCAGCGCAGAGGTAATGCACTTTGTGTCTGTTATAAGGGAAATGTGGAGTTTGGAGGTGCTTTTCACTTTCGGGGACTCTGAAGGCACATCACAGGACCGTGCACCAGTTGGCTAACACTCGTAGCCGGGACTTTCCCTCCTCCTAACCAGCCAGTGCCGTGTGTGTCATTCTGGAGCTTTCCCTGGAGAGTGAGGACATCCTTACCTAGCTGCAACCCCTAAACTTAACATCAGTAATTATTGTGACCCACTGGAATATAAATTGAAACCTCAAGCAAGAGAAGACTAAGAAATTGGATTTAATCGTCAGACACCCAAATAGGGTGCAGATTACAAAATTAGCAGATATTATTCTGATTACAAGCCTCAAGCGGAAGAGAAGGACAAGAAAAACACTTACCTCAAGCTGGAAAAAAGGAAAATACTTACCGTTTTTGAACCAAATTAAAGGGAAACCTAAGGAAAAGGACATTTAAAGATACCACTCTGTTATGCTGATGAAGGACAAGCCGCCCTCCGAAACGTTGCAACAAGGCAGAGTGAAGCAGGACCAAGTCGGCCTGAATTAAGGATAAAAGAATCACAACTACAGCTCACTTACCGGTCACGGCCCGCTCCTTGCCAAGCCGGCTTCGCTAGATGTCCTTGCCAAGCCGGCTTCGCTAGATGTCCTTGCCAAGCCGGCTTTACAAGGAAGCCCATTTTCACACTTTGAATCTAGCTGTTGGATTCGTCCCAAACGCTGCGAGAGGGACAGCATCCAACAGCTCGTTTCAAAGTGTCAAAAACCCACTCCTTGCGAAGCCGGCTTCGCTAGATGACCTTGCCAAGCCGGCTTCGCTAGATGACCTTGCCAAGCCGGCTTCGCTAGACGGTCACGGCCCTGTCCTTACCAAGCCGGCTTCGCTAGATGACCTTGCGAAGTTGGCTTCGCTAGACCGGTCACGGCCCTGTCCTTACCAAGCCGGCTTCGCTAGATGTCCTTGCCAAGCCGGCTTCGCTAGACCGGTCACGGCCCTGTCCTTGCCAAGCCGGCTTCGCTAGATGACCTTGCCAAGCCGGCCTCGCTAGACCGGTTCACGGAACACTCCTTGCAAAGCTGGCTTTGTGTGAGCACAAGGATCATCACTGATGATCGTGGCTAAACCCCCTTACCTACTCCTTAACCAGCCTCTGGCGATGCATTTTCAAAGTGTCAAAACCCACTCCTTGCGAAGCCGGCTTCGCTAGATGACCTTGCCAAGCCGGCTTCGCTAGATGTCCTTGCCAAGCCGGCTTTACAAGGCCCACCCCGGGGAGCGCCCATCGCCCCCCCAGAAAGGGGCTCACCTTCCCGGGTAAACATTCAGCAAAAAGGGCCCACCTCCGGGCACCTTGACCTCCGGTCGAACCTGGGCACCCACACTTAGCCCCCCCCCTGTGGCCACGCAAAGCGCGCGCCCAAGGCGGCCGTGCCCCTGGTACTCCGTTTCGCTAGATGTCCTTGCCAAGCCGGCTTCGCTAGATGTCCTTGCCAAGCCGGCTTCGCTAGATGACCTTGCCAAGCCGGCTTCGCTAGACCGGTCACGGCCCTGTCCTTACCAAGCTGGCTCGCTAGATGACCTTGCGAAGCCGGCTTCGCTAGACCGGTCACGGCCCTGTCCTTACCAAGCCGGCTTCGCTAGATTCCTTGCCAAGCGGCTTCGCTAGACCGGTCACGGCCCTGTCCTTGCCAAGCGGCTTCGCTAGATGACCTTGCCAAGCCGGCTTCGCTAGATGTCCTTGCCAAGCCGGCTTTACAAGGCCCACCCGGGGGAGCCGCCCATCGCCCCCCAGAAAGGGGCTCACCTTCACGGGTAAACATTCAGCAAAAAGGGCCACCTCCGGGCACCTTGACCTCCGGTCGAACCTGGGCACCCACACTTAAGCCCCCCCCCTGGTGGCCACGCAAAGCCGCGCGCCCA
>NW_024040632.1:0-44873 GCF_014851395.1 Micropterus salmoides | reverse complement strand
ATCCTACTTGGATGTCTTACGATGAATTTTCTATCTCCTGTCCTATTAATCCAGGCCTACTTGACGATCATCAGGTGATGATCCTTGTGCTCATCTAGCAAAGCCGGCTTGGCAAGGACAGGGCCGTGACTCCCCTTGTAAAGCCGGCTTGGCAAGATCATCTAGCCAAGCCGGCTCGGCAAGCTCAGGGGTCACAGGGGTCGAGCCCATGTCAAGTCAACAGAGGCCTCCGGACACCTTTTCCGGGGCCCGTTTGGCGAGGCGAGGCTCGACGGCCCGGGGCCGGCCCGGCCAGACAGCGGGTGCCGAGCCGGACGCGCGGACGCCGGGTCGGCCCCCGGGAGCGCCGGGACCGCCCGGAGCCGAGGCCAAAGTTGGGAGGTTAGGCAATGTTAAGTCAATGGGGGCCTTTTGGACACCTTTCCGAGGCCTTTTCCGCCAGACGAGGTCCCGCGGCCCCGGGGCTGGCGCGGCGCGGTAGCAGGCGCCCAGCCGGACGCACGGACGCCCGGGTCGGCCGGCTGAGACCGCGGGAAGCGCCCAAAAGGCGGGGCACGGTTGAGAGGCCAGGCAATGTAAAGGCAATGGGATCTAGTGAAGCCGGCTTGGCAAGGAGCGGGCCGTGACGGTCTAGCGAAGCCGGCTTCGCAAGGAAAGCCGAGTTGACACTTTGAAACGAGCTGTTGGATGCTGTCCCTCTCGCAGCGTTTGGGACGGAATCCAACAGCTAGATTCAAAGTGTGAAAATGGGCTTCCTTGTAAAGCCGGCTTGGCAAGGACATCTAGCAAAGCCGGCTTGGCAAGGTCATCTAGCGAAGCCGGCTTGGCAAGGAGCGGGCCGTGACCGGTCTAGCGAGGCCGGCTTGGCAAGGGCATCTAGCAAAGCCGGCTTTGCAAGGACATCTAGCGAAGCCGGCTTGGCAAGGACATCTAGCGAAGCCGGCTTGGCAAGGAGCGGGCCATGACCGGTCTAGCGAAGCCGGCTTGGCAAGGACATCTAGCCAAGCCGGCTTGGCAAGGACATCTAGCGAAGCCGGCTTGGCAAGGACATCTAGCGAAACGGAGTACCAGGGGCACGGCCGCCTTGGGCGCGCGGCTTTGCGTGGCCACAGGGGGGGGCTTAAGTGTGGGTGCCCAGGTTCGACCGGAGGTCAAGGTGCCCGGAGGTGGGCCCTTTTTGCTGAATGTTTACCCGGGAAGGTGAGCCCTTTCTGGGGGGGCGATGGGCGGCTCCCCGGGGTGGGCCTTGTAAAGCCGGCTTGGCAAGGACATCTAGCGAAGCCGGCTTGGCAAGGTCATCTAGCGAAGCCGGCTTCGCAAGGAGTGGGTTTTTGACACTTTGAAAATGTACATCGCCAGAGGCTGGTTAAGGAAGTAGGTAAGGGGGTTATAGCCACGATCATCAGGTGATGATCCTTGTGCTCACCTAGCAAAGCCAGCTTTGCAAGGAGTGTTCCGTGACCGGTCTAGCGAGGCCGGCTTGGCAAGGTCATCTAGCGAAGCCGGCTTGGCAAGGACAGGGCCGTGACCGGTCTAGCGAAGCCGGCTTGGCAAGGACATCTAGCGAAGCCGGCTTGGTAAGGACAGGGCCGTGACCGGTCTAGCGAAGCCGGCTTCGCAAGGTCATCTAGCGAAGCCGGCTTGGCAAGGACATCTAGCGAAGCCGGCTTGGTAAGGACAGGGCCGTGACGGTCTAGCGAAGCCGGCTTGGCAAGGTCATCTAGCGAAGCCGGCTTGGCAAGGTCATCTAGCGAAGCCGGCTTCGCAAGGAGTGGGTTTTGACACTTTGAAACGAGCTGTTGGATGCTGTCCCTCTCGCAGCGTTTGGGACGGAATCCAACAGCTAGATTCAAAGTGTGAAAATGGGCTTCCTTGTAAAGCCGGCTTGGCAAGGACATCTAGCGAAGCCGGCTTGGCAAGGACATCTAGCGAAGCCGGCTTGGCAAGGAGCGGGCCGTGACCGGTAAGTGAGCTGTAGTTGTTGATTCTTTTATCCTTAATTCAGGCCGACTTGGTCCTGCTTCACTCTGCCTTGTTGCAACGTTTCGGAGGGCGGCTTGTCCTTCATCAGGCATAACAGAGTGGTATCTTTAAATGTCCTTTTCCTTAGGTTTCCCTTTAATTTGGTTCAAAAACGGTAAGTATTTTCCTTTTTTCCAGCTTGAGGTAAGTGTTTTCTTGTCCTTCTCTTCCGCTTGAGGCTTGTAATCAGAATAATATCTGCTAATTTTGTAATCTGCACCCTATTTGGGTGTCTGACGATTAAAATCCAATTTCTTAGTCTTCTCTTGCTTGAGGTTTCAATTTTATATTTCCAGTGGGTCACAATAATTACTGATGTTAAGTTTAGGGGTTGCAGCTAGGTAAGGATGTCCTCACTCTCCAGGGAAAGCTCCAGAATGACACACACGGCACTGGCTGGTTAGGAGGAGGGGAAAAGTCCCGGCTAACGAGTGTTAGCCAGACTGGTGCACGGTCCTGTGATGTGCCTTCAGAGTCCCCAGAAAGTGAAAAGCACCTCCAAACTCCACATTTTCCCTTATAACAGACACAAAAGTGCATTACCTCTGCGCTGGTTCAAAAAATTGGACTCCACGGGTCCTGTAGCTGTTGATTTTTTATCCTTAATTCAGGCCGACTTGGCCCTGCTTCACTCTGCCCTGTTGCAACGTTTCGGAGGGCGGCTTGTCCTTCATCAGGCATGACAGAGTGGTATCTTTTAAATGTCCTTTTCCTTAGGTTTCCCTTTAATTTGGTTCAAAAACGGTAAGTATTTTCCTTTTTTCTAGCTTGAGGTAAGTGTTTTCTTGTTGTTCTCTTCAGCTTGAGGCCTCTAATCAGAATAATATCTGCTAATTTTGTAATCTGCACCCTATTTGGGTGTCTGACGATTAAAATCCAATTCACTTCTTAGCCTTCTCCTGCTTGAGAATTTTAATTTCCAGTGGGTCACAATAATCACTGATGTTAAGTTTAGGTGTTGCAGCTAGGTAAGGATGTCCTCACTCACCAGGGAAAGCTCCAGAATGACACACACGGCACTGGCTGGTTAGGGAGAGGGGAAAAAAGAGCTGGCCAACGACTTACAAAGCTCTGCGTTAGCCAGTCTGGTGCACGGTCCTGTGATGCGCCTCCAGAGACCCCAGAAAGGCAAAAACACTCGCTCCTTGTTTGAGGTTTTAAGCATTTCCACATTTCCCATGGTAAAAAACCAAAGTGCATTACCTTTGCATTTGTTCAAAAAATTGGACTTCACGAATCCTTTAATGTCTGCATCCTACTTGGATGTCTTACGATGAATTTTCCTATCTTCCTGTCCTATTAATCCAGGCCTACTTGACGATCATCAGGTGATGATCCTTGTGCTCATCTAGCAAAGCCGGCTTGGCAAGGACAGGGCCGTGACTCCCCTTGTAAAGCCGGCTTGGCAAGATCATCTAGCCAAGCCGGCTCGGCAAGCTCAGGGGTCACAGGGGTCGAGCCCATGTCAAGTCAACAGAGGCCTCCCGGACACCTTTTCCGGGGCCGTTTGGCGAGGCGAGGCTCGACGGCCCGGGGCCGGCCCGGCCAGACAGCGGGTGCCGAGCCGGACGCGCGGACGCCCGGGTCGGCCCCCGGGAGCGCCGGGACCGCCCCGGAGCCGAGGCCAAAGTTGGGAGGTTAGGCAATGTTAAGTCAATGGGGGCCTTTTGGACACCTTTTCCGAGGCCTTTTCCGCCAGACGAGGTCCCGCGGCCCGGGGCTGGCGCGGCGCGGTAGCAGGCGCCCAGCCGGACGCACGGACGCCCGGGTCGGCCGGCTGAGACCGCGGGAAGCGCCCCAAAAGGCGGGGCACGGTTGAGAGGCCAGGCAATGTAAAGGCAATGGGATCTAGTGAAGCCGGCTTGGCAAGGAGCGGGCCGTGACCGGTCTAGCGAAGCCGGCTTCGCAAGGAAAGCCGAGTTGACACTTTGAAACGAGCTGTTGGATGCTGTCCCTCTCGCAGCGTTTGGGACGGAATCCAACAGCTAGATTCAAAGTGTGAAAATGGGCTTCCTTGTAAAGCCGGCTTGGCAAGGACATCTAGCAAAGCCGGCTTGGCAAGGTCATCTAGCGAAGCGGCTTGGCAAGGAGCGGGCCGTGACCGGTCTAGCGAGCCGGCTTGGCAAGGACATCTAGCGAAGCCGGCTTGGCAAGGAGCGGGCCGTGACCGGTCTAGCGAGGCCGGCTTGGCAAGGGCATCTAGCAAAGCCGGCTTTGCAAGGACATCTAGCGAAGCCGGCTTGGCAAGGACATCTAGCGAAGCCGGCTTGGCAAGGAGCGGGCCATGACCGGTCTAGCGAAGCCGGCTTGGCAAGGACATCTAGCAAGCCGGCTTTGCAAGGACATCTAGCGAAGCCGGCTTGGCAAGGACATCTAGCGAAGCCGGCTTGGCAAGGAGCGGGCCGTGACCGGTCTAGCGAAGCCGGCTTGGCAAGGACATCTAGCCAAGCCGGCTTGGCAAGGACATCTAGCGAAGCCGGCTTGGCAAGGACATCTAGCGAAACGGAGTACCAGGGGCACGGCCGCCTTGGGCGCGCGGCTTTGCGTGGCCACAGGGGGGGGCTTAAGTGTGGGTGCCCAGGTTCGACCGGAGGTCAAGGTGCCCGGAGGTGGGCCCTTTTTGCTGAATGTTTACCCGGGAAGGTGAGCCCCTTTCTGGGGGGGCGATGGGCGGCTCCCCGGGGTGGGCCTTGTAAAGCCGGCTTGGCAAGGACATCTAGCGAAGCCGGCTTGGCAAGGTCATCTAGCGAAGCCGGCTTCGCAAGGAGTGGGTTTTTGACACTTTGAAAATGTACATCGCCAGAGGCTGGTTAAGGAAGTAGGTAAGGGGGTTATAGCCACGATCATCAGGTGATGATCCTTGTGCTCACCTAGCAAAGCCAGCTTTGCAAGGAGTGTTCCGTGACCGGTCTAGCGAGGCCGGCTTGGCAAGGTCATCTAGCGAAGCCGGCTTGGCAAGGACAGGGCCGTGACCGGTCTAGCGAAGCCGGCTTGGCAAGGACATCTAGCGAAGCCGGCTTGGTAAGGACAGGGCCGTGACCGGTCTAGCGAAGCCGGCTTCGCAAGGTCATCTAGCGAAGCCGGCTTGGCAAGGACATCTAGCGAAGCCGGCTTGGTAAGGACAGGGCCGTGACCGGTCTAGCGAAGCCGGCTTGGCAAGGTCATCTAGCGAAGCCGGCTTGGCAAGGTCATCTAGCGAAGCCGGCTTCGCAAGGAGTGGGTTTTTGACACTTTGAAACGAGCTGTTGGATGCTGTCCCTCTCGCAGCGTTTGGGACGGAATCCAACAGCTAGATTCAAAGTGTGAAAATGGGCTTCCTTGTAAAGCCGGCTTGGCAAGGACATCTAGCGAAGCCGGCTTGGCAAGGACATCTAGCGAAGCCGGCTTGGCAAGGAGCGGGCCGTGACCGGTAAGTGAGCTGTAGTTGTTGATTCTTTTATCCTTAATTCAGGCCGACTTGGTCCTGCTTCACTCTGCCTTGTTGCAACGTTTCGGAGGGCGGCTTGTCCTTCATCAGGCATAACAGAGTGGTATCTTTAAATGTCCTTTTCCTTAGGTTTCCCTTTAATTTGGTTCAAAAACGGTAAGTATTTTCCTTTTTTCCAGCTTGAGGTAAGTGTTTTCTTGTCCTTCTCTTCCGCTTGAGGCTTGTAATCAGAATAATATCTGCTAATTTTGTAATCTGCACCCTATTTGGGTGTCTGACGATTAAAATCCAATTTCTTAGTCTTCTCTTGCTTGAGGTTTCAATTTTATATTTCCAGTGGGTCACAATAATTACTGATGTTAAGTTTAGGGGTTGCAGCTAGGTAAGGATGTCCTCACTCTCCAGGGAAAGCTCCAGAATGACACACACGGCACTGGCTGGTTAGGAGGAGGGGAAAAGTCCCGGCTAACGAGTGTTAGCCAGACTGGTGCACGGTCCTGTGATGTGCCTTCAGAGTCCCCAGAAAGTGAAAAGCACCTCCAAACTCCACATTTTCCCTTATAACAGACACAAAAGTGCATTACCTCTGCGCTGGTTCAAAAAATTGGACTCCACGGGTCCTGTAGCTGTTGATTTTTTTATCCTTAATTCAGGCCGACTTGGCCCTGCTTCACTCTGCCCTGTTGCAACGTTTCGGAGGGCGGCTTGTCCTTCATCAGGCATGACAGAGTGGTATCTTTTAAATGTCCTTTTCCTTAGGTTTCCCTTTAATTTGGTTCAAAAACGGTAAGTATTTTCCTTTTTTCTAGCTTGAGGTAAGTGTTTTCTTGTTGTTCTCTTCAGCTTGAGGCCTCTAATCAGAATAATATCTGCTAATTTTGTAATCTGCACCCTATTTGGGTGTCTGACGATTAAAATCCAATTCACTTCTTAGCCTTCTCCTGCTTGAGAATTTTTAATTTCCAGTGGGTCACAATAATCACTGATGTTAAGTTTAGGTGTTGCAGCTAGGTAAGGATGTCCTCACTCACCAGGGAAAGCTCCAGAATGACACACACGGCACTGGCTGGTTAGGGAGAGGGGAAAAAAGAGCTGGCCAACGACTTACAAAGCTCTGCGTTAGCCAGTCTGGTGCACGGTCCTGTGATGCGCCTCCAGAGACCCCAGAAAGGCAAAAACACTCGCTCCTTGTTTGAGGTTTTAAGCATTTCCTACATTTCCCATGGTAAAAAACCAAAGTGCATTACCTTTGCATTTGTTCAAAAAATTGGACTTCACGAATCCTTTAATGTCTGCATCCTACTTGGATGTCTTACGATGAATTTTCCTATCTTCCTGTCCTATTAATCCAGGCCTACTTGACGATCATCAGGTGATGATCCTTGTGCTCATCTAGCAAAGCCGGCTTGGCAAGGACAGGGCCGTGACTCCCCTTGTAAAGCCGGCTTGGCAAGATCATCTAGCCAAGCCGGCTCGGCAAGCTCAGGGGTCACAGGGGTCGAGCCCATGTCAAGTCAACAGAGGCCTCCCGGACACCTTTTCCGGGGCCCGTTTGGCGAGGCGAGGCTCGACGGCCCCGGGGCCGGCCCGGCCAGACAGCGGGTGCCGAGCCGGACGCGCGGACGCCCGGGTCGGCCCCCGGGAGCGCCGGGACCGCCCCGGAGCCGAGGCCAAAGTTGGGAGGTTAGGCAATGTTAAGTCAATGGGGGCCTTTTGGACACCTTTTCCGAGGCCTTTTCCGCCAGACGAGGTCCCGCGGCCCCGGGGCTGGCGCGGCGCGGTAGCAGGCGCCCAGCCGGACGCACGGACGCCCGGGTCGGCCGGCTGAGACCGCGGGAAGCGCCCCAAAAGGCGGGGCAAGGTTGAGAGGCCAGGCAATGTAAAGGCAATGGGATCTAGTGAAGCCGGCTTGGCAAGGAGCGGGCCGTGACCGGTCTAGCGAAGCCGGCTTCGCAAGGAAAGCCGAGTTGACACTTTGAAACGAGCTGTTGGATGCTGTCCCTCTCGCAGCGTTTGGGACGGAATCCAACAGCTAGATTCAAAGTGTGAAAATGGGCTTCCTTGTAAAGCCGGCTTGGCAAGGACATCTAGCAAAGCCGGCTTGGCAAGGTCATCTAGCGAAGCCGGCTTGGCAAGGAGCGGGCCGTGACCGGTCTAGCGAGGCCGGCTTGGCAAGGGCATCTAGCGAAGCCGGCTTGGCAAGGAGCGGGCCGTGACCGGTCTAGCGAGGCCGGCTTGGCAAGGACATCTAGCGAAGCCGGCTTTGCAAGGACATCTAGCGAAGCCGGCTTGGCAAGGACATCTAGCGAAGCCGGCTTGGCAAGGAGCGGGCCATGACCGGTCTAGCGAAGCCGGCTTGGCAAGGACATCTAGCGAAGCCGGCTTTGCAAGGACATCTAGCAAGCCGGCTTGGCAAGGACATCTAGCGAAGCCGGCTTGGCAAGGAGCGGGCCGTGACCGGTCTAGCGAAGCCGACTTGGCAAGGACATCTAGCCAAGCCGGCTTGGCAAGGACATCTAGCGAAGCCGGCTTGGCAAGGACATCTAGCGAAACGGAGTACCAGGGGCACGGCCGCCTTGGGCGCGCGGCTTTGCGTGGCCACAGGGGGGGGCTTAAGTGTGGGTGCCCAGGTTCGACCGGAGGTCAAGGTGCCCGGAGGTGGGCCCTTTTTGCTGAATGTTTACCCGGGAAGGTGAGCCCCTTTCTGGGGGGGCGATGGGCGGCTCCCCGGGGTGGGCCTTGTAAAGCCGGCTTGGCAAGGACATCTAGCGAAGCCGGCTTGGCAAGGTCATCTAGCGAAGCCGGCTTCGCAAGGAGTGGGTTTTTGACACTTTGAAAATGTACATCGCCAGAGGCTGGTTAAGGAAGTAGGTAAGGGGGTTATAGCCACGATCATCAGGTGATGATCCTTGTGCTCACCTAGCAAAGCCAGCTTTGCAAGGAGTGTTCCGTGACCGGTCTAGCGAGGCCGGCTTGGCAAGGTCATCTAGCGAAGCCGGCTTGGCAAGGACAGGGCCGTGACCGGTCTAGCGAAGCCGGCTTGGCAAGGACATCTAGCGAAGCCGGCTTGGTAAGGACAGGGCCGTGACCGGTCTAGCGAAGCCGGCTTCGCAAGGTCATCTAGCGAAGCCGGCTTGGCAAGGACATCTAGCGAAGCCGGCTTGGTAAGGACAGGGCCGTGACCGGTCTAGCGAAGCGGCTTGGCAAGGTCATCTAGCGAAGCCGGCTTGGCAAGGTCATCTAGCGAAGCCGGCTTCGCAAGGAGTGGGTTTTTGACACTTTGAAACGAGCTGTTGGATGCTGTCCCTCTCGCAGCGTTTGGGACGGAATCCAACAGCTAGATTCAAAGTGTGAAAATGGGCTTCCTTGTAAAGCCGGCTTGGCAAGGACATCTAGCGAAGCCGGCTTGGCAAGGACATCTAGCGAAGCCGGCTTGGCAAGGAGCGGGCCGTGACCGGTAAGTGAGCTGTAGTTGTTGATTCTTTTATCCTTAATTCAGGCCGACTTGGTCCTGCTTCACTCTGCCTTGTTGCAACGTTTCGGAGGGCGGCTTGTCCTTCATCAGGCATAACAGAGTGGTATCTTTAAATGTCCTTTTCCTTAGGTTTCCCTTTAATTTGGTTCAAAAACGGTAAGTATTTTCCTTTTTTCCAGCTTGAGGTAAGTGTTTTCTTGTCCTTCTCTTCCGCTTGAGGCTTGTAATCAGAATAATATCTGCTAATTTTGTAATCTGCACCCTATTTGGGTGTCTGACGATTAAAATCCAATTTCTTAGTCTTCTCTTGCTTGAGGTTTCAATTTTATATTTCCAGTGGGTCACAATAATTACTGATGTTAAGTTTAGGGGTTGCAGCTAGGTAAGGATGTCCTCACTCTCCAGGGAAAGCTCCAGAATGACACACACGGCACTGGCTGGTTAGGAGGAGGGGAAAAGTCCCGGCTAACGAGTGTTAGCCAGACTGGTGCACGGTCCTGTGATGTGCCTTCAGAGTCCCCAGAAAGTGAAAAGCACCTCCAAACTCCACATTTTCCCTTATAACAGACACAAAAGTGCATTACCTCTGCGCTGGTTCAAAAAATTGGACTCCACGGGTCCTGTAGCTGTTGATTTTTTTATCCTTAATTCAGGCCGACTTGGCCCTGCTTCACTCTGCCCTGTTGCAACGTTTCGGAGGGCGGCTTGTCCTTCATCAGGCATGACAGAGTGGTATCTTTTAAATGTCCTTTTCCTTAGGTTTCCCTTTAATTTGGTTCAAAAACGGTAAGTATTTTCCTTTTTTCTAGCTTGAGGTAAGTGTTTTCTTGTTGTTCTCTTCAGCTTGAGGCCTCTAATCAGAATAATATCTGCTAATTTTGTAATCTGCACCCTATTTGGGTGTCTGACGATTAAAATCCAATTCACTTCTTAGCCTTCTCCTGCTTGAGAATTTTTAATTTCCAGTGGGTCACAATAATCACTGATGTTAAGTTTAGGTGTTGCAGCTAGGTAAGGATGTCCTCACTCACCAGGGAAAGCTCCAGAATGACACACACGGCACTGGCTGGTTAGGGAGAGGGGAAAAAAGAGCTGGCCAACGACTTACAAAGCTCTGCGTTAGCCAGTCTGGTGCACGGTCCTGTGATGCGCCTCCAGAGACCCCAGAAAGGCAAAAACACTCGCTCCTTGTTTGAGGTTTTAAGCATTTTCCTACATTTCCCATGGTAAAAAACCAAAGTGCATTACCTTTGCATTTGTTCAAAAAATTGGACTTCACGAATCCTTTAATGTCTGCATCCTACTTGGATGTCTTACGATGAATTTTCCTATCTTCCTGTCCTATTAATCCAGGCCTACTTGACGATCATCAGGTGATGATCCTTGTGCTCATCTAGCAAAGCCGGCTTGGCAAGGACAGGGCCGTGACTCCCCTTGTAAAGCCGGCTTGGCAAGATCATCTAGCCAAGCCGGCTCGGCAAGCTCAGGGGTCACAGGGGTCGAGCCCATGTAAGTCAACAGAGGCCTCCCGGACACCTTTTCCGGGGCCCGTTTGGCGAGGCGAGGCTCGACGGCCCCGGGGCCGGCCCGGCCAGACAGCGGGTGCCGAGCCGGACGCGCGGACGCCCGGGTCGCCCCCCGGGAGCGCCGGGACCGCCCCGGAGCCGAGGCCAAAGTTGGGAGGTTAGGCAATGTTAAGTCAATGGGGGCCTTTTGGACACCTTTTCCGAGGCCTTTTCCGCCAGACGAGGTCCCGCGGCCCCGGGGCTGGCGCGGCGCGGTAGCAGGCGCCCAGCCGGACGCACGGACGCCCGGGTCGGCCGGCTGAGACCGCGGGAAGCGCCCCAAAAGGCGGGGCAAGGTTGAGAGGCCAGGCAATGTAAAGGCAATGGGATCTAGTGAAGCCGGCTTGGCAAGGAGCGGGCCGTGACCGGTCTAGCGAAGCCGGCTTCGCAAGGAAAGCCGAGTTGACACTTTGAAACGAGCTGTTGGATGCTGTCCCTCTCGCAGCGTTTGGGACGGAATCCAACAGCTAGATTCAAAGTGTGAAAATGGGCTTCCTTGTAAAGCCGGCTTGGCAAGGACATCTAGCAAAGCCGGCTTGGCAAGGTCATCTAGCGAAGCCGGCTTGGCAAGGAGCGGGCCGTGACCGGTCTAGCGAGGCCGGCTTGGCAAGGACATCTAGCGAAGCCGGCTTGGCAAGGAGCGGGCCGTGACCGGTCTAGCGAGGCCGGCTTGGCAAGGACATCTAGCGAAGCCGGCTTTGCAAGGACATCTAGCGAAGCCGGCTTGGCAAGGACATCTAGCGAAGCCGGCTTGGCAAGGAGCGGGCCATGACCGGTCTAGCGAAGCCGGCTTGGCAAGGACATCTAGCGAAGCCGGCTTTGCAAGGACATCTAGCCAAGCCGGCTTGGCAAGGACATCTAGCGAAGCCGGCTTGGCAAGGAGCGGGCCGTGACCGGTCTAGCGAAGCCGACTTGGCAAGGACATCTAGCCAAGCCGGCTTGGCAAGGACATCTAGCGAAGCCGGCTTGGCAAGGACATCTAGCGAAACGGAGTACCAGGGGCACGGCCGCCTTGGGCGCGCGGCTTTGCGTGGCCACAGGGGGGGGCTTAAGTGTGGGTGCCCAGGTTCGACCGGAGGTCAAGGTGCCCGGAGGTGGGCCCTTTTTGCTGAATGTTTACCCGGGAAGGTGAGCCCCTTTCTGGGGGGGCGATGGGCGGCTCCCCCGGGGTGGGCCTTGTAAAGCCGGCTTGGCAAGGTCATCTAGCGAAGCCGGCTTCGCAAGGAGTGGGTTTTTGACACTTTGAAAATGTACATCGCCAGAGGCTGGTTAAGGAAGTAGGTAAGGGGGTTATAGCCACGATCATCAGGTGATGATCCTTGTGCTCACCTAGCAAAGCCAGCTTTGCAAGGAGTGTTCCGTGACCGGTCTAGCGAGGCCGGCTTGGCAAGGTCATCTAGCGAAGCCGGCTTGGCAAGGACAGGGCCGTGACCGGTCTAGCGAAGCCGGCTTGGCAAGGACATCTAGCGAAGCCGGCTTGGTAAGGACAGGGCCGTGACCGGTCTAGCGAAGCCGGCTTCGCAAGGTCATCTAGCGAAGCCGGCTTGGCAAGGACATCTAGCGAAGCCGGCTTGGTAAGGACAGGGCCGTGACCGGTCTAGCGAAGCTGGCTTGGCAAGGTCATCTAGCGAAGCCGGCTTGGCAAGGTCATCTAGCGAAGCCGGCTTCGCAAGGAGTGGGTTTTTGACACTTTGAAACGAGCTGTTGGATGCTGTCCCTCTCGCAGCGTTTGGGACGGAATCCAACAGCTAGATTCAAAGTGTGAAAATGGGCTTCCTTGTAAAGCCGGCTTGGCAAGGACATCTAGCGAAGCCGGCTTGGCAAGGACATCTAGCGAAGCCGGCTTGGCAAGGAGCGGGCCGTGACCGGTAAGTGAGCTGTAGTTGTTGATTCTTTTATCCTTAATTCAGGCCGACTTGGTCCTGCTTCACTCTGCCTTGTTGCAACGTTTCGGAGGGCGGCTTGTCCTTCATCAGGCATAACAGAGTGGTATCTTTAAATGTCCTTTTCCTTAGGTTTCCCTTTAATTTGGTTCAAAAACGGTAAGTATTTTCCTTTTTTCCAGCTTGAGGTAAGTGTTTTCTTGTCCTTCTCTTCCGCTTGAGGCTTGTAATCAGAATAATATCTGCTAATTTTGTAATCTGCACCCTATTTGGGTGTCTGACGATTAAAATCCAATTTCTTAGTCTTCTCTTGCTTGAGGTTTCAATTTTATATTTCCAGTGGGTCACAATAATTACTGATGTTAAGTTTAGGGGTTGCAGCTAGGTAAGGATGTCCTCACTCTCCAGGGAAAGCTCCAGAATGACACACACGGCACTGGCTGGTTAGGAGGAGGGGAAAAGTCCCGGCTAACGAGTGTTAGCCAGACTGGTGCACGGTCCTGTGATGTGCCTTCAGAGTCCCCAGAAAGTGAAAAGCACCTCCAAACTCCACATTTTCCCTTATAACAGACACAAAAGTGCATTACCTCTGCGCTGGTTCAAAAAATTGGACTCCACGGGTCCTGTAGCTGTTGATTTTTTTATCCTTAATTCAGGCCGACTTGGCCCTGCTTCACTCTGCCCTGTTGCAACGTTTCGGAGGGCGGCTTGTCCTTCATCAGGCATGACAGAGTGGTATCTTTTAAATGTCCTTTTCCTTAGGTTTCCCTTTAATTTGGTTCAAAAACGGTAAGTATTTTCCTTTTTTCTAGCTTGAGGTAAGTGTTTTCTTGTTGTTCTCTTCAGCTTGAGGCCTCTAATCAGAATAATATCTGCTAATTTTGTAATCTGCACCCTATTTGGGTGTCTGACGATTAAAATCCAATTCACTTCTTAGCCTTCTCCTGCTTGAGAATTTTTAATTTCCAGTGGGTCACAATAATCACTGATGTTAAGTTTAGGTGTTGCAGCTAGGTAAGGATGTCCTCACTCACCAGGGAAAGCTCCAGAATGACACACACGGCACTGGCTGGTTAGGGAGAGGGGAAAAAAGAGCTGGCCAACGACTTACAAAGCTCTGCGTTAGCCAGTCTGGTGCACGGTCCTGTGATGCGCCTCCAGAGACCCCAGAAAGGCAAAAACACTCGCTCCTTGTTTGAGGTTTTAAGCATTTTCCTACATTTCCCATGGTAAAAAACCAAAGTGCATTACCTTTGCATTTGTTCAAAAAATTGGACTTCACGAATCCTTTAATGTCTGCATCCTACTTGGATGTCTTACGATGAATTTTCCTATCTTCCTGTCCTATTAATCCAGGCCTACTTGACGATCATCAGGTGATGATCCTTGTGCTCATCTAGCAAAGCCGGCTTGGCAAGGACAGGGCCGTGACTCCCCTTGTAAAGCCGGCTTGGCAAGATCATCTAGCCAAGCCGGCTCGGCAAGCTCAGGGGTCACAGGGGTCGAGCCCATGTCAAGTCAACAGAGGCCTCCCGGACACCTTTTCCGGGGCCCGTTTGGCGAGGCGAGGCTCGACGGCCCGGGGCCGGCCCGGCCAGACAGCGGGTGCCGAGCCGGACGCGCGGACGCCCGGGTCGGCCCCCCGGGAGCGCCGGGACCGCCCCGGAGCCGAGGCCAAAGTTGGGAGGTTAGGCAATGTTAAGTCAATGGGGGCCTTTTGGACACCTTTTCCGAGGCCTTTTCCGCCAGACGAGGTCCCGCGGCCCCGGGGCTGGCGCGGCGCGGTAGCAGGCGCCCAGCCGGACGCACGGACGCCCGGGTCGGCCGGCTGAGACCGCGGGAAGCGCCCCAAAAGGCGGGGCAAGGTTGAGAGGCCAGGCAATGTAAAGGCAATGGGATCTAGTGAAGCCGGCTTGGCAAGGAGCGGGCCGTGACCGGTCTAGCGAAGCCGGCTTCGCAAGGAAAGCCGAGTTGACACTTTGAAACGAGCTGTTGGATGCTGTCCCTCTCGCAGCGTTTGGGACGGAATCCAACAGCTAGATTCAAAGTGTGAAAATGGGCTTCCTTGTAAAGCCGGCTTGGCAAGGACATCTAGCGAAGCCGGCTTGGCAAGGTCATCTAGCGAAGCCGGCTTGGCAAGGAGCGGGCCGTGACCGGTCTAGCGAGGCCGGCTTGGCAAGGGCATCTAGCAAAGCCGGCTTTGCAAGGACATCTAGCGAAGCCGGCTTGGCAAGGAGCGGGCCGTGACCGGTCTAGCGAGGCCGGCTTGGCAAGGACATCTAGCAAAGCCGGCTTGGCAAGGTCATCTAGCGAAGCCGGCTTGGCAAGGAGCGGGCCGTGACCGGTCTAGCGAGGCCGGCTTGGCAAGGACATCTAGCGAAGCCGGCTTGGCAAGGAGCGGGCCGTGACCGGTCTAGCGAGGCCGGCTTGGCAAGGACATCTAGCGAAGCCGGCTTTGCAAGGACATCTAGCGAAGCCGGCTTGGCAAGGACATCTAGCGAAGCCGGCTTGGCAAGGAGCGGGCCATGACCGGTCTAGCGAAGCCGGCTTGGCAAGGACATCTAGCGAAGCCGGCTTTGCAAGGACATCTAGCCAAGCCGGCTTGGCAAGGACATCTAGCGAAGCCGGCTTGGCAAGGAGCGGGCCGTGACCGGTCTAGCGAAGCCGACTTGGCAAGGACATCTAGCCAAGCCGGCTTGGCAAGGACATCTAGCGAAGCCGGCTTGGCAAGGACATCTAGCGAAACGGAGTACCAGGGGCACGGCCGCCTTGGGCGCGCGGCTTTGCGTGGCCACAGGGGGGGCTTAAGTGTGGGTGCCCAGGTTCGACCGGAGGTCAAGGTGCCCGGAGGTGGGCCCTTTTTGCTGAATGTTTACCCGGGAAGGTGAGCCCCTTTCTGGGGGGCGATGGGCGGCTCCCCCGGGGTGGGCCTTGTAAAGCCGGCTTGGCAAGGACATCTAGCGAAGCCGGCTTGGCAAGGTCATCTAGCCAAGCCGGCTTCGCAAGGAGTGGGTTTTTGACACTTTGAAAATGTACATCGCCAGAGGCTGGTTAAGGAAGTAGGTAAGGGGGTTATAGCCACGATCATCAGGTGATGATCCTTGTGCTCACCTAGCAAAGCCAGCTTTGCAAGGAGTGTTCCGTGACCGGTCTAGCGAGGCCGGCTTGGCAAGGTCATCTAGCGAAGCCGGCTTGGCAAGGACAGGGCCGTGACCGGTCTAGCGAAGCCGGCTTGGCAAGGACATCTAGCGAAGCCGGCTTGGTAAGGACAGGGCCGTGACCGGTCTAGCGAAGCCGGCTTCGCAAGGTCATCTAGCGAAGCCGGCTTGGCAAGGACATCTAGCGAAGCCGGCTTGGTAAGGACAGGGCCGTGACCGGTCTAGCGAAGCCGGCTTGGCAAGGTCATCTAGCGAAGCCGGCTTGGCAAGGTCATCTAGCGAAGCCGGCTTCGCAAGGAGTGGGTTTTTGACACTTTGAAACGAGCTGTTGGATGCTGTCCCTCTCGCAGCGTTTGGGACGGAATCCAACAGCTAGATTCAAAGTGTGAAAATGGGCTTCCTTGTAAAGCCGGCTTGGCAAGGACATCTAGCGAAGCCGGCTTGGCAAGGACATCTAGCGAAGCCGGCTTGGCAAGGAGCGGGCCGTGACCGGTAAGTGAGCTGTAGTTGTTGATTCTTTTATCCTTAATTCAGGCCGACTTGGTCCTGCTTCACTCTGCCTTGTTGCAACGTTTCGGAGGGCGGCTTGTCCTTCATCAGGCATAACAGAGTGGTATCTTTAAATGTCCTTTTCCTTAGGTTTCCCTTTAATTTGGTTCAAAAACGGTAAGTATTTTCCTTTTTTCCAGCTTGAGGTAAGTGTTTTCTTGTCCTTCTCTTCCGCTTGAGGCTTGTAATCAGAATAATATCTGCTAATTTTGTAATCTGCACCCTATTTGGGTGTCTGACGATTAAAATCCAATTTCTTAGTCTTCTCTTGCTTGAGGTTTCAATTTTATATTTCCAGTGGGTCACAATAATTACTGATGTTAAGTTTAGGGGTTGCAGCTAGGTAAGGATGTCCTCACTCTCCAGGGAAAGCTCCAGAATGACACACACGGCACTGGCTGGTTAGGAGGAGGGGAAAAGTCCCGGCTAACGAGTGTTAGCCAGACTGGTGCACGGTCCTGTGATGTGCCTTCAGAGTCCCCAGAAAGTGAAAAGCACCTCCAAACTCCACATTTTCCCTTATAACAGACACAAAAGTGCATTACCTCTGCGCTGGTTCAAAAATTGGACTCCACGGGTCCTGTAGCTGTTGATTTTTTTATCCTTAATTCAGGCCGACTTGGCCCTGCTTCACTCTGCCCTGTTGCAACGTTTCGGAGGGCGGCTTGTCCTTCATCAGGCATGACAGAGTGGTATCTTTTAAATGTCCTTTTCCTTAGGTTTCCCTTTAATTTGGTTCAAAAACGGTAAGTATTTTCCTTTTTTCTAGCTTGAGGTAAGTGTTTTCTTGTTGTTCTCTTCAGCTTGAGGCCTCTAATCAGAATAATATCTGCTAATTTTGTAATCTGCACCCTATTTGGGTGTCTGACGATTAAAATCCAATTCACTTCTTAGCCTTCTCCTGCTTGAGAATTTTTAATTTCCAGTGGGTCACAATAATCACTGATGTTAAGTTTAGGTGTTGCAGCTAGGTAAGGATGTCCTCACTCACCAGGGAAAGCTCCAGAATGACACACACGGCACTGGCTGGTTAGGGAGAGGGGAAAAAAGAGCTGGCCAACGACTTACAAAGCTCTGCGTTAGCCAGTCTGGTGCACGGTCCTGTGATGCGCCTCCAGAGACCCCAGAAAGGCAAAAACACTCGCTCCTTGTTTGAGGTTTTAAGCATTTTCCTACATTTCCCATGGTAAAAAACCAAAGTGCATTACCTTTGCATTTGTTCAAAAAATTGGACTTCACGAATCCTTTAATGTCTGCATCCTACTTGGATGTCTTACGATGAATTTTCCTATCTTCCTGTCCTATTAATCCAGGCCTACTTGACGATCATCAGGTGATGATCCTTGTGCTCATCTAGCAAAGCCGGCTTGGCAAGGACAGGGCCGTGACTCCCCTTGTAAAGCCGGCTTGGCAAGATCATCTAGCCAAGCCGGCTCGGCAAGCTCAGGGGTCACAGGGGTCGAGCCCATGTCAAGTCAACAGAGGCCTCCCGGACACCTTTTCCGGGGCCCGTTTGGCGAGGCGAGGCTCGACGGCCCCGGGGCCGGCCCGGCCAGACAGCGGGTGCCGAGCCGGACGCGCGGACGCCCGGGTCGGCCCCCCGGGAGCGCCGGGACCGCCCCGGAGCCGAGGCCAAAGTTGGGAGGTTAGGCAATGTTAAGTCAATGGGGGCCTTTTGGACACCTTTTCCGAGGCCTTTTCCGCCAGACGAGGTCCCGCGGCCCCGGGGCTGGCGCGGCGCGGTAGCAGGCGCCCAGCCGGACGCACGGACGCCCGGGTCGGCCGGCTGAGACCGCGGGAAGCGCCCCAAAAGGCGGGGCAAGGTTGAGAGGCCAGGCAATGTAAAGGCAATGGGATCTAGTGAAGCCGGCTTGGCAAGGAGCGGGCCGTGACCGGTCTAGCGAAGCCGGCTTCGCAAGGAAAGCCGAGTTGACACTTTGAAACGAGCTGTTGGATGCTGTCCCTCTCGCAGCGTTTGGGACGGAATCCAACAGCTAGATTCAAAGTGTGAAAATGGGCTTCCTTGTAAAGCCGGCTTGGCAAGGACATCTAGCGAAGCCGGCTTGGCAAGGTCATCTAGCGAAGCCGGCTTGGCAAGGAGCGGGCCGTGACCGGTCTAGCGAGGCCGGCTTGGCAAGGGCATCTAGCAAAGCCGGCTTTGCAAGGACATCTAGCGAAGCCGGCTTGGCAAGGAGCGGGCCGTGACCGGTCTAGCGAGGCCGGCTTGGCAAGGACATCTAGCAAAGCCGGCTTGGCAAGGTCATCTAGCGAAGCCGGCTTGGCAAGGAGCGGGCCGTGACCGGTCTAGCGAGGCCGGCTTGGCAAGGACATCTAGCGAAGCCGGCTTGGCAAGGAGCGGGCCGTGACCGGTCTAGCGAGGCCGGCTTGGCAAGGACATCTAGCGAAGCCGGCTTTGCAAGGACATCTAGCGAAGCCGGCTTGGCAAGGACATCTAGCGAAGCCGGCTTGGCAAGGAGCGGGCCATGACCGGTCTAGCGAAGCCGGCTTGGCAAGGACATCTAGCAAAGCCGGCTTTGCAAGGACATCTAGCGAAGCCGGCTTGGCAAGGACATCTAGCGAAGCCGGCTTGGCAAGGAGCGGGCCGTGACCGGTCTAGCGAAGCCGGCTTGGCAAGGACATCTAGCCAAGCCGGCTTGGCAAGGACATCTAGCGAAGCCGGCTTGGCAAGGACATCTAGCGAAACGGAGTACCAGGGGCACGGCCGCCTTGGGCGCGCGGCTTTGCGTGGCCACAGGGGGGGGCTTAAGTGTGGGTGCCCAGGTTCGACCGGAGGTCAAGGTGCCCGGAGGTGGGCCCTTTTTGCTGAATGTTTACCCGGGAAGGTGAGCCCCTTTCTGGGGGGGCGATGGGCGGCTCCCCCGGGGTGGGCCTTGTAAAGCCGGCTTGGCAAGGACATCTAGCGAAGCCGGCTTGGCAAGGTCATCTAGCCAAGCCGGCTTCGCAAGGAGTGGGTTTTTGACACTTTGAAAATGTACATCGCCAGAGGCTGGTTAAGGAAGTAGGTAAGGGGGTTATAGCCACGATCATCAGGTGATGATCCTTGTGCTCACCTAGCAAAGCCAGCTTTGCAAGGAGTGTTCCGTGACCGGTCTAGCGAGGCCGGCTTGGCAAGGTCATCTAGCGAAGCCGGCTTGGCAAGGACAGGGCCGTGACCGGTCTAGCGAAGCCGGCTTGGCAAGGACATCTAGCGAAGCCGGCTTGGTAAGGACAGGGCCGTGACCGGTCTAGCGAAGCTGGCTTCGCAAGGTCATCTAGCGAAGCCGGCTTGGCAAGGACATCTAGCGAAGCCGGCTTGGCAAGGACAGGGCCGTGACCGGTCTAGCGAAGCCGGCTTCGCAAGGTCATCTAGCGAAGCCGGCTTGGCAAGGTCATCTAGCGAAGCTGGCTTCGCAAGGAGTGGGTTTTTGACACTTTGAAACGAGCTGTTGGATGCTGTCCCTCTCGCAGCGTTTGGGACGGAATCCAACAGCTAGATTCAAAGTGTGAAAATGGGCTTCCTTGTAAAGCCGGCTTGGCAAGGACATCTAGCGAAGCCGGCTTGGCAAGGTCATCTAGCGAAGCCGGCTTGGCAAGGAGCGGGCCGTGACCGGTAAGTGAGCTGTAGTTGTTGATTCTTTTATCCTTAATTCAGGCCGACTTGGTCCTGCTTCACTCTGCCTTGTTGCAACGTTTCGGAGGGCGGCTTGTCCTTCATCAGGCATAACAGAGTGGTATCTTTAAATGTCCTTTTCCTTAGGTTTCCCTTTAATTTGGTTCAAAAACGGTAAGTATTTTCCTTTTTTCCAGCTTGAGGTAAGTGTTTTCTTGTCCTTCTCTTCCGCTTGAGGCTTGTAATCAGAATAATATCTGCTAATTTTGTAATCTGCACCCTATTTGGGTGTCTGACGATTAAAATCCAATTTCTTAGTCTTCTCTTGCTTGAGGTTTCAATTTTATATTTCCAGTGGGTCACAATAATTACTGATGTTAAGTTTAGGGGTTGCAGCTAGGTAAGGATGTCCTCACTCTCCAGGGAAAGCTCCAGAATGACACACACGGCACTGGCTGGTTAGGAGGAGGGAAAAGTCCCGGCTAACGAGTGTTAGCCAGACTGGTGCACGGTCCTGTGATGTGCCTTCAGAGTCCCCAGAAAGTGAAAAGCACCTCCAAACTCCACATTTTCCCTTATAACAGACACAAAAGTGCATTACCTCTGCGCTGGTTCAAAAAATTGGACTCCACGGGTCCTGTAGCTGTTGATTTTTTATCCTTAATTCAGGCCGACTTGGCCCTGCTTCACTCTGCCCTGTTGCAACGTTTCGGAGGGCGGCTTGTCCTTCATCAGGCATGACAGAGTGGTATCTTTTAAATGTCCTTTTCCTTAGGTTTCCCTTTAATTTGGTTCAAAAACGGTAAGTATTTTCCTTTTTTCTAGCTTGAGGTAAGTGTTTTCTTGTTGTTCTCTTCAGCTTGAGGCCTCTAATCAGAATAATATCTGCTAATTTTGTAATCTGCACCCTATTTGGGTGTCTGACGATTAAAATCCAATTCACTTCTTAGCCTTCTCCTGCTTGAGAATTTTTAATTTCCAGTGGGTCACAATAATCACTGATGTTAAGTTTAGGTGTTGCAGCTAGGTAAGGATGTCCTCACTCACCAGGGAAAGCTCCAGAATGACACACACGGCACTGGCTGGTTAGGGAGAGGGGAAAAAAGAGCTGGCCAACGACTTACAAAGCTCTGCGTTAGCCAGTCTGGTGCACGGTCCTGTGATGCGCCTCCAGAGACCCCAGAAAGGCAAAAACACTCGCTCCTTGTTTGAGGTTTTAAGCATTTTCCTACATTTCCCATGGTAAAAAACCAAAGTGCATTACCTTTGCATTTGTTCAAAAAATTGGACTTCACGAATCCTTTAATGTCTGCATCCTACTTGGATGTCTTACGATGAATTTTCCTATCTTCCTGTCCTATTAATCCAGGCCTACTTGACGATCATCAGGTGATGATCCTTGTGCTCATCTAGCAAAGCCGGCTTGGCAAGGACAGGGCCGTGACTCCCCTTGTAAAGCCGGCTTGGCAAGATCATCTAGCCAAGCCGGCTCGGCAAGCTCAGGGGTCACAGGGGTCGAGCCCATGTTAAGTCAACAGAGGCCTCCCGGACACCTTTTCCGGGGCCCGTTTGGCGAGGCGAGGCTCGACGGCCCCGGGGCCGGCCCGGCCAGACAGCGGGTGCCGAGCCGGACGCGCGGACGCCCGGGTCGGCCCCCCGGGAGCGCCGGGACCGCCCCGGAGCCGAGGCCAAAGTTGGGAGGTTAGGCAATGTTAAGTCAATGGGGGCCTTTTGGACACCTTTTCCGAGGCCTTTTCCGCCAGACGAGGTCCCGCGGCCCCGGGGCTGGCGCGGCGCGGTAGCAGGCGCCCAGCCGGACGCACGGACGCCCGGGTCGGCCGGCTGAGACCGCGGGAAGCGCCCCAAAAGGCGGGGCAAGGTTGAGAGGCCAGGCAATGTAAAGGCAATGGGATCTAGTGAAGCCGGCTTGGCAAGGAGCGGGCCGTGACCGGTCTAGCGAAGCCGGCTTCGCAAGGAAAGCCGAGTTGACACTTTGAAACGAGCTGTTGGATGCTGTCCCTCTCGCAGCGTTTGGGACGGAATCCAACAGCTAGATTCAAAGTGTGAAAATGGGCTTCCTTGTAAAGCCGGCTTGGCAAGGACATCTAGCGAAGCCGGCTTGGCAAGGTCATCTAGCGAAGCCGGCTTGGCAAGGAGCGGGCCGTGACCGGTCTAGCGAGGCCGGCTTGGCAAGGGCATCTAGCAAAGCCGGCTTTGCAAGGACATCTAGCGAAGCCGGCTTGGCAAGGAGCGGGCCGTGACCGGTCTAGCGAGGCCGGCTTGGCAAGGACATCTAGCGAAGCCGGCTTTGCAAGGACATCTAGCGAAGCCGGCTTGGCAAGGACATCTAGCGAAGCCGGCTTGGCAAGGAGCGGGCCATGACCGGTCTAGCGAAGCCGGCTTGGCAAGGACATCTAGCAAAGCCGGCTTTGCAAGGACATCTAGCGAAGCCGGCTTGGCAAGGACATCTAGCGAAGCCGGCTTGGCAAGGAGCGGGCCGTGACCGGTCTAGCGAAGCCGGCTTGGCAAGGACATCTAGCCAAGCCGGCTTGGCAAGGACATCTAGCGAAGCCGGCTTGGCAAGGACATCTAGCGAAACGGAGTACCAGGGGCACGGCCGCCTTGGGCGCGCGGCTTTGCGTGGCCACAGGGGGGGGCTTAAGTGTGGGTGCCCAGGTTCGACCGGAGGTCAAGGTGCCCGGAGGTGGGCCCTTTTTGCTGAATGTTTACCCGGGAAGGTGAGCCCCTTTCTGGGGGGGCGATGGGCGGCTCCCCGGGGTGGGCCTTGTAAAGCCGGCTTGGCAAGGACATCTAGCGAAGCCGGCTTGGCAAGGTCATCTAGCGAAGCCGGCTTCGCAAGGAGTGGGTTTTTGACACTTTGAAAATGTACATCGCCAGAGGCTGGTTAAGGAAGTAGGTAAGGGGGTTATAGCCACGATCATCAGGTGATGATCCTTGTGCTCACCTAGCAAAGCCAGCTTTGCAAGGAGTGTTCCGTGACCGGTCTAGCGAGGCCGGCTTGGCAAGGTCATCTAGCGAAGCCGGCTTGGCAAGGACAGGGCCGTGACCGGTCTAGCGAAGCCGGCTTGGCAAGGACATCTAGCGAAGCCGGCTTGGTAAGGACAGGGCCGTGACCGGTCTAGCGAAGCTGGCTTCGCAAGGTCATCTAGCGAAGCCGGCTTGGCAAGGACATCTAGCGAAGCCGGCTTGGCAAGGACAGGGCCGTGACCGGTCTAGCGAAGCCGGCTTGGCAAGGTCATCTAGCGAAGCCGGCTTCGCAAGGAGTGGGTTTTTGACACTTTGAAACGAGCTGTTGGATGCTGTCCCTCTCGCAGCGTTTGGGACGGAATCCAACAGCTAGATTCAAAGTGTGAAAATGGGCTTCCTTGTAAAGCCGGCTTGGCAAGGACATCTAGCGAAGGGTTAGGGTTAGGGGTTAGGGTTAGGGTTAGGGGTTAGGGTTAGGGTTAGGGGTAGGGTTTTCACATAGACAATGAATGGCGATTCCATGATTCCTCATATAAAAACCAAATTTTGATCTATTAGACGGCCATTTGGATTCCAACATTCCAACTTCCACGTTCCTCATTCCAAGTTTTATTTTCTAAATTCCACGTTGTGAAAATGGCCAGTAGGTGTCAGTATTGCACCACAAATGAAAAATTCCAAATTTTGACCTAATCCATAATTTAATCTATTATAATGGATGAAGCCCTGTTTTAAAACCAAATTCCATGTATAATGCTAAATACACACAATTAATTAAGTTTTTCCCTGAAATCTTGATTCAGTAATATTTGTCCATAAATGAAGTGATTAGCCCCAAAATCAAGCCAGTATCTTCAATGATGAGTTGTAAGACCGGATGACTGCACATGTGGTCTGAAGGACTGATTTATGTCTAGATGTAGGCTGGAGGAAAGCAGTGGATAGGGCCTCTCTGGAATATTTAATAGATGTCATAATTATCCTGAATTAAATTTTTTGACCTCAGATGTATTTTTGACTGCAGGCAGGGCTGTGGGACTTATCGACTTGAAGGCCTCCCCCGCTCACTGATATGAAAGGAGACAGCTTGCTCAATTTTGGTCGCAGAGCCACGTGCAAGGTGTCATCGGAAAGGTCTCGATGAGCTGAGCCGCGGCATCTTTGAAACAAAGCTGTCGCCCCTTCCTGTAAGGAGCTAGGGGGCGCCAAAGTTTTAGATTTTTCACCTCATTAAGTGCTGTATCTTTTTAAGAGAAGCAGCGAGGGATTAGGGACTGGCACAGTTGGAAAGCTCTGAAAGAGCTGTATCACATATGTCAGCGACATATAGGTGGCGCTCTTTTGGAACAAACTTTGCAGCGGGTGGGCTCAGCGACACGGGACAGGGTCCACCTGAAAGCCCTCGGTGAGACGAACGCAACGGTGGCCTCGCTGTCTTCCTTGCTGGATTTTTTCAGATTTTGAGAAGGAATAACTTCCTTCCATATTTCCATCTATTGTTCCCAATTGCAATCTATTTAAGGCAGGCGACCCTCCTGACTTTAGGCATATTTAAGGGTCCTTCCTGGGGGGTGAGTGTGACCAAAACAGACACAATTCATCAGTGGGAAGCCAGGTTTCAGCCACAAGTGGTTCCAAGTCTCTATCCCACTGCATGGCGAAATGGGCCCCAGAAATACTGGGTCGTGTGTTAGTGGCGACCCGCTGACCTCATGTTTTTGGAAGTCCACAACTTGGAAACGGCAAGGGTTAGAGATACGGCGGCAGCTGTTCCCGGATGCTCTCAGGGAGCTGTATGACATATGTCAGAATCACGCCTGTATCTTGAATTCCATTTTTTGACCTCAGATGTATTTTTGACTGCAGGCAGGGCTGTGGGACTTATCGACTTGAAGGCCTCCCCCGCTCACTGACATAAAGGAGACGGCTTGCTCAATTTTGGTCGCAGAGCCACGTGCAAGGCGTCATCGGAAAGGTCTCGATGAGCTGAGCCGCGGCATCTTTGAAACAAAGCTGTCGCCCCTTCCTGTAAGGAGCTAGAGGGCGCCAAAGTTTTAGATTTTTCACCTCGTTAAGTGCTGTATCTTTTTAAGAGAAGCAGCGAGGGATTAGGGACTGGCACAGTTGGAAAGCTCTGAAAGAGCTGTATCACATATGTCAGCGACATATAGGTGGCGCTCTTTTGGAACAAACTTTGCAGCGGGTGGGCTCAGCGACACGGGACAGGGTCCACCTGAAAGCCCTCGGTGAGACGAACGCAACGGTGGCCTTGCTGTCTTCCTTGCTGGATTTTTTCAGATTTTGAGAAGGAATAACTTCCTTCCATATTTCCATCTATTGTTCCCAATTGCAATCTATTTAAGGCAGGCGACCCTCCTGACTTTAGGGCATATTTAAGGGTCCTTCCTGGGGGGTGAGTGTGACCAAAACAGACACAATTCATCAGTGGGAAGCCAGGTTTCAGCCACAAGTGGTTCCAAGTCTCTATCCCACTGCATGGCGAAATGGGCCCCAGAAATACTGGGTCGTGTGTTAGTGGCGACCCGCTGACCTCATGTTTTTGGAAGTCCACAACTTGGAAACGGCAAGGGTTAGAGATACGGCGGCAGCTGTTCCCGGATGCTCTCAGGGAGCTGTATGACATATGTCAGAATCACGCCTGTATCTTGAATTCCATTTTTTGACCTCAGATGTATTTTTGACTGCAGGCAGGGCTGTGGGACTTATCGACTTGAAGGCCTCCCCCGCTCACTGACATAAAGGAGACGGCTTGCTCAATTTTGGTCGCAGAGCCACGTGCAAGGCGTCATCGGAAAGGTCTCGATGAGCTGAGCCGCGGCATCTTTGAAACAAAGCTGTCGCCCCTTCCTGTAAGGAGCTAGAGGGCGCCAAAGTTTTAGATTTTTCACCTCGTTAAGTGCTGTATCTTTTTAAGAGAAGCAGCGAGGGATTAGGGACTGGCACAGTTGGAAAGCTCTGAAAGAGCTGTATCACATATGTCAGCGACATATAGGTGGCGCTCTTTTGGAACAAACTTTGCAGCGGGTGGGCTCAGCGACACGGGACAGGGTCCACCTGAAAGCCCTCGGTGAGACGAACGCAACGGTGGCCTTGCTGTCTTCCTTGCTGGATTTTTTCAGATTTTGAGAAGGAATAACTTCCTTCCATATTTCCATCTATTGTTCCCAATTGCAATCTATTTAAGGCAGGCGACCCTCCTGACTTTAGGGCATATTTAAGGGTCCTTCCTGGGGGGTGAGTGTGACCAAAACAGACACAATTCATCAGTGGGAAGCCAGGTTTCAGCCACAAGTGGTTCCAAGTCTCTATCCCACTGCATGGCGAAATGGGCCCCAGAAATACTGGGTCGTGTGTTAGTGGCGACCCGCTGACCTCATGTTTTTGGAAGTCCACAACTTGGAAACGGCAAGGGTTAGAGATACGGCGGCAGCTGTTCCCGGATGCTCTCAGGGAGCTGTATGACATATGTCAGAATCACGCCTGTATCTTGAATTCCATTTTTTGACCTCAGATGTATTTTTGACTGCAGGCAGGGCTGTGGGACTTATCGACTTGAAGGCCTCCCCCGCTCACTGACATAAAGGAGACGGCTTGCTCAATTTTGGTCGCAGAGCCACGTGCAAGGCGTCATCGGAAAGGTCTCGATGAGCTGAGCCGCGGCATCTTTGAAACAAAGCTGTCGCCCCTTCCTGTAAGGAGCTAGGGGCGCCAAAGTTTTAGATTTTTCACCTCGTTAAGTGCTGTATCTTTTTAAGAGAAGCAGCGAGGGATTAGGGACTGGCACAGTTGGAAAGCTCTGAAAGAGCTGTATCACATATGTCAGCGACATATAGGTGGCGCTCTTTTGGAACAAACTTTGCAGCGGGTGGGCTCAGCGACACGGGACAGGGTCCACCTGAAAGCCCTCGGTGAGACGAACGCAACGGTGGCCTCGCTGTCTTCCTTGCTGGATTTTTTCAGATTTTGAGAAGGAATAACTTCCTTCCATATTTCCATCTATTGTTCCCAATTGCAATCTATTTAAGGCAGGCGACCCTCCTGACTTTAGGGCATATTTAAGGGTCCTTCCTGGGGGGTGAGTGTGACCAAAACAGACACAATTCATCAGTGGGAAGCCAGGTTTCAGCCACAAGTGGTTCCAAGTCTCTATCCCACTGCATGGCGAAATGGGCCCCAGAAATACTGGGTCGTGTGTTAGTGGCGACCCGCTGACCTCATGTTTTTGGAAGTCCACAACTTGGAAACGGCAAGGGTTAGAGATACGGCGGCAGCTGTTCCCGGATGCTCTCAGGGAGCTGTATGACATATGTCAGAATCACGCCTGTATCTTGAATTCCATTTTTTGACCTCAGATGTATTTTTGACTGCAGGCAGGGCTGTGGGACTTATCGACTTGAAGGCCTCCCCCGCTCACTGACATAAAGGAGACGGCTTGCTCAATTTTGGTCGCAGAGCCACGTGCAAGGCGTCATCGGAAAGGTCTCGATGAGCTGAGCCGCGGCATCTTTGAAACAAAGCTGTCGCCCCTTCCTGTAAGGAGCTAGGGGCGCCAAAGTTTTAGATTTTTCACCTCGTTAAGTGCTGTATCTTTTTAAGAGAAGCAGCGAGGGATTAGGGACTGGCACAGTTGGAAAGCTCTGAAAGAGCTGTATCACATATGTCAGCGACATATAGGTGGCGCTCTTTTGGAACAAACTTTGCAGCGGGTGGGCTCAGCGACACGGGACAGGGTCCACCTGAAAGCCCTCGGTGAGACGAACGCAACGGTGGCCTCGCTGTCTTCCTTGCTGGATTTTTTCAGATTTTGAGAAGGAATAACTTCCTTCCATATTTCCATCTATTGTTCCCAATTGCAATCTATTTAAGGCAGGCGACCCTCCTGACTTTAGGGCATATTTAAGGGTCCTTCCTGGGGGGTGAGTGTGACCAAAACAGACACAATTCATCAGTGGGAAGCCAGGTTTCAGCCACAAGTGGTTCCAAGTCTCTATCCCACTGCATGGCGAAATGGGCCCCAGAAATACTGGGTCGTGTGTTAGTGGCGACCCGCTGACCTCATGTTTTTGGAAGTCCACAACTTGGAAACGGCAAGGGTTAGAGATACGGCGGCAGCTGTTCCCGGATGCTCTCAGGGAGCTGTATGACATATGTCAGAATCACGCCTGTATCTTGAATTCCATTTTTTGACCTCAGATGTATTTTTGACTGCAGGCAGGGCTGTGGGACTTATCGACTTGAAGGCCTCCCCCGCTCACTGACATAAAGGAGACGGCTTGCTCAATTTTGGTCGCAGAGCCACGTGCAAGGCGTCATCGGAAAGGTCTCGATGAGCTGAGCCGCGGCATCTTTGAAACAAAGCTGTCGCCCCTTCCTGTAAGGAGCTAGGGGCGCCAAAGTTTTAGATTTTTCACCTCGTTAAGTGCTGTATCTTTTTAAGAGAAGCAGCGAGGGATTAGGGACTGGCACAGTTGGAAAGCTCTGAAAGAGCTGTATCACATATGTCAGCGACATATAGGTGGCGCTCTTTTGGAACAAACTTTGCAGCGGGTGGGCTCAGCGACACGGGACAGGGTCCACCTGAAAGCCCTCGGTGAGACGAACGCAACGGTGGCCTCGCTGTCTTCCTTGCTGGATTTTTTCAGATTTTGAGAAGGAATAACTTCCTTCCATATTTCCATCTATTGTTCCCAATTGCAATCTATTTAAGGCAGGCGACCCTCCTGACTTTAGGGCATATTTAAGGGTCCTTCCTGGGGGGTGAGTGTGACCAAAACAGACACAATTCATCAGTGGGAAGCCAGGTTTCAGCCACAAGTGGTTCCAAGTCTCTATCCCACTGCATGGCGAAATGGGCCCCAGAAATACTGGGTCGTGTGTTAGTGGCGACCCGCTGACCTCATGTTTTTGGAAGTCCACAACTTGGAAACGGCAAGGGTTAGAGATACGGCGGCAGCTGTTCCCGGATGCTCTCAGGGAGCTGTATGACATATGTCAGAATCACGCCTGTATCTTGAATTCCATTTTTTGACCTCAGATGTATTTTTGACTGCAGGCAGGGCTGTGGGACTTATCGACTTGAAGGCCTCCCCCGCTCACTGACATAAAGGAGACGGCTTGCTCAATTTTGGTCGCAGAGCCACGTGCAAGGCGTCATCGGAAAGGTCTCGATGAGCTGAGCCGCGGCATCTTTGAAACAAAGCTGTCGCCCCTTCCTGTAAGGAGCTAGGGGCGCCAAAGTTTTAGATTTTTCACCTCGTTAAGTGCTGTATCTTTTTAAGAGAAGCAGCGAGGGATTAGGGACTGGCACAGTTGGAAAGCTCTGAAAGAGCTGTATCACATATGTCAGCGACATATAGGTGGCGCTCTTTTGGAACAAACTTTGCAGCGGGTGGGCTCAGCGACACGGGACAGGGTCCACCTGAAAGCCCTCGGTGAGACGAACGCAACGGTGGCCTCGCTGTCTTCCTTGCTGGATTTTTTCAGATTTTGAGAAGGAATAACTTCCTTCCATATTTCCATCTATTGTTCCCAATTGCAATCTATTTAAGGCAGGCGACCCTCCTGACTTTAGGGCATATTTAAGGGTCCTTCCTGGGGGGTGAGTGTGACCAAAACAGACACAATTCATCAGTGGGAAGCCAGGTTTCAGCCACAAGTGGTTCCAAGTCTCTATCCCACTGCATGGCGAAATGGGCCCCAGAAATACTGGGTCGTGTGTTAGTGGCGACCCGCTGACCTCATGTTTTTGGAAGTCCACAACTTGGAAACGGCAAGGGTTAGAGATACGGCGGCAGCTGTTCCCGGATGCTCTCAGGGAGCTGTATGACATATGTCAGAATCACGCCTGTATCTTGAATTCCATTTTTTGACCTCAGATGTATTTTTGACTGCAGGCAGGGCTGTGGGACTTATCGACTTGAAGGCCTCCCCCGCTCACTGACATGAAAGGAGACGGCTTGCTCAATTTTGGTCGCAGAGCCACGTGCAAGGCGTCATCGGAAAGGTCTCGATGAGCTGAGCCGCGGCATCTTTGAAACAAAGCTGTCGCCCCTTCCTGTAAGGAGCTAGGGGCGCCAAAGTTTTAGATTTTTCACCTCGTTAAGTGCTGTATCTTTTTAAGAGAAGCAGCGAGGGATTAGGGACTGGCACAGTTGGAAAGCTCTGAAAGAGCTGTATCACATATGTCAGCGACATATAGGTGGCGCTCTTTTGGAACAAACTTTGCAGCGGGTGGGCTCAGCGACACGGGACAGGGTCCACCTGAAAGCCCTCGGTGAGACGAACGCAACGGTGGCCTCGCTGTCTTCCTTGCTGGATTTTTTCAGATTTTGAGAAGGAATAACTTCCTTCCATATTTCCATCTATTGTTCCCAATTGCAATCTATTTAAGGCAGGCGACCCTCCTGACTTTAGGGCATATTTAAGGGTCCTTCCTGGGGGGTGAGTGTGACCAAAACAGACACAATTCATCAGTGGGAAGCCAGGTTTCAGCCACAAGTGGTTCCAAGTCTCTATCCCACTGCATGGCGAAATGGGCCCCAGAAATACTGGGTCGTGTGTTAGTGGCGACCCGCTGACCTCATGTTTTTGGAAGTCCACAACTTGGAAACGGCAAGGGTTAGAGATACGGCGGCAGCTGTTCCCGGATGCTCTCAGGGAGCTGTATGACATATGTCAGAATCACGCCTGTATCTTGAATTCCATTTTTTGACCTCAGATGTATTTTTGACTGCAGGCAGGGCTGTGGGACTTATCGACTTGAAGGCCTCCCCCGCTCACTGACATGAAAGGAGACGGCTTGCTCAATTTTGGTCGCAGAGCCACGTGCAAGGCGTCATCGGAAAGGTCTCGATGAGCTGAGCCGCGGCATCTTTGAAACAAAGCTGTCGCCCCTTCCTGTAAGGAGCTAGGGGCGCCAAAGTTTTAGATTTTTCACCTCGTTAAGTGCTGTATCTTTTTAAGAGAAGCAGCGAGGGATTAGGGACTGGCACAGTTGGAAAGCTCTGAAAGAGCTGTATCACATATGTCAGCGACATATAGGTGGCGCTCTTTTGGAACAAACTTTGCAGCGGGTGGGCTCAGCGACACGGGACAGGGTCCACCTGAAAGCCCTCGGTGAGACGAACGCAACGGTGGCCTCGCTGTCTTCCTTGCTGGATTTTTTCAGATTTTGAGAAGGAATAACTTCCTTCCATATTTCCATCTATTGTTCCCAATTGCAATCTATTTAAGGCAGGCGACCCTCCTGACTTTAGGGCATATTTAAGGGTCCTTCCTGGGGGGTGAGTGTGACCAAAACAGACACAATTCATCAGTGGGAAGCCAGGTTTCAGCCACAAGTGGTTCCAAGTCTCTATCCCACTGCATGGCGAAATGGGCCCCAGAAATACTGGGTCGTGTGTTAGTGGCGACCCGCTGACCTCATGTTTTTGGAAGTCCACAACTTGGAAACGGCAAGGGTTAGAGATACGGCGGCAGCTGTTCCCGGATGCTCTCAGGGAGCTGTATACATATGTCAGAATCACGCCTGTATCTTGAATTCCATTTTTTGACCTCAGATGTATTTTTGACTGCAGGCAGGGCTGTGGGACTTATCGACTTGAAGGCCTCCCCCGCTCACTGACATGAAAGGAGACGGCTTGCTCAATTTTGGTCGCAGAGCCACGTGCAAGGCGTCATCGGAAAGGTCTCGATGAGCTGAGCCGCGGCATCTTTGAAACAAAGCTGTCGCCCCTTCCTGTAAGGAGCTAGGGGGCGCCAAAGTTTTAGATTTTTCACCTCGTTAAGTGCTGTATCTTTTTAAGAGAAGCAGCGAGGGATTAGGGACTGGCACAGTTGGAAAGCTCTGAAAGAGCTGTATCACATATGTCAGCGACATATAGGTGGCGCTCTTTTGGAACAAACTTTGCAGCGGGTGGGCTCAGCGACACGGGACAGGGTCCACCTGAAAGCCCTCGGTGAGACGAACGCAACGGTGGCCTCGCTGTCTTCCTTGCTGGATTTTTTCAGATTTTGAGAAGGAATAACTTCCTTCCATATTTCCATCTATTGTTCCCAATTGCAATCTATTTAAGGCAGGCGACCCTCCTGACTTTAGGGCATATTTAAGGGTCCTTCCTGGGGGGTGAGTGTGACCAAAACAGACACAATTCATCAGTGGGAAGCCAGGTTTCAGCCACAAGTGGTTCCAAGTCTCTATCCCACTGCATGGCGAAATGGGCCCCAGAAATACTGGGTCGTGTGTTAGTGGCGACCCGCTGACCTCATGTTTTTGGAAGTCCACAACTTGGAAACGGCAAGGGTTAGAGATACGGCGGCAGCTGTTCCCGGATGCTCTCAGGGAGCTGTATAACATATGTCAGAATCACGCCTGTATCTTGAATTCCATTTTTTGACCTCAGATGTATTTTTGACTGCAGGCAGGGCTGTGGGACTTATCGACTTGAAGGCCTCCCCCGCTCACTGACATGAAAGGAGACGGCTTGCTCAATTTTGGTCGCAGAGCCACGTGCAAGGCGTCATCGGAAAGGTCTCGATGAGCTGAGCCGCGGCATCTTTGAAACAAAGCTGTCGCCCCTTCCTGTAAGGAGCTAGGGGGCGCCAAAGTTTTAGATTTTTCACCTCGTTAAGTGCTGTATCTTTTTAAGAGAAGCAGCGAGGGATTAGGGACTGGCACAGTTGGAAAGCTCTGAAAGAGCTGTATCACATATGTCAGCGACATATAGGTGGCGCTCTTTTGGAACAAACTTTGCAGCGGGTGGGCTCAGCGACTCGGGACAGGGTCCACCTGAAAGCCCTCGGTGAGACGAACGCAACGGTGGCCTCGCTGTCTTCCTTGCTGGATTTTTTCAGATTTTGAGAAGGAATAACTTCCTTCCATATTTCCATCTATTGTTCCCAATTGCAATCTATTTAAGGCAGGCGACCCTCCTGACTTTAGGGCATATTTAAGGGTCCTTCCTGGGGGGTGAGTGTGACCAAAACAGACACAATTCATCAGTGGGAAGCCAGGTTTCAGCCACAAGTGGTTCCAAGTCTCTATCCCACTGCATGGCGAAATGGGCCCCAGAAATACTGGGTCGTGTGTTAGTGGCGACCCGCTGACCTCATGTTTTTGGAAGTCCACAACTTGGAAACGGCAAGGGTTAGAGATACGGCGGCAGCTGTTCCCGGATGCTCTATAGGAGCTGTATAACATATGTCAGAATCACGCCTGTATCTTGAATTCCATTTTTTGACCTCAGATGTATTTTAGACTGCAGGCAGAATTCTGGGAGTTTTTAAATTTTTATGCTTTTAGGCGTGTTCTTGCTTGATTAGATGAAATGAGTTTTTGTTTAGTTTTTATACAGTTACAATACAATAAGCACACCATGATTTCATAGTGTTCATAGTGTCCAAAATATTAAAGTATAAAAATTCTTAAAACCATAACAGAGACAACATGATCGTTCAAGCTAGTTATATAGCAAACATCATCATTGTTAAATTAACTACTGGTCACATTCTAAGGCAGAATGTTCCCTAGAATGTCGGCAGTAGTTTTTTTAAAGTTTAATGCATAAAGACATCGGGTGTCCACTTGAAGCACCTGGAATTATTAAGGGAAGAAATCATTCCAGATTCTCATCTATTAATTGGGCCATAGATGCAAATCTGGAATGACTTTGAAGGCCAATTCTGCAAAGACAGAAAGAGAGAGAAACCTCATTCCATGTACCAGTGGGAGGTTTAAGAGTGTCTTACCACATACAGGTGGCTGCATCGCTCTAGTCACAATTAATGATGAGTTATTAAGGGAAGAAATCATTCCAGATTCTCATCTTTTGAGTGCACCATAGATGCAAATCTGGAATGACTTTGAAGGCCAATTCTGCAAAGACAGAAAGAGAGAGAAACCTCATTCCATGTACCGGTGGGAGGTTTAAGAGTGCCTTACCACATACAGGTGGCTGCATCGCTCTAGTCACAATTAATGATGAGTTATTAAGGGAAGAAATCATTCCAGATTCTCATCTTTTGATTGCGCATAAATGCAAATCTGGAATGACTTTGAAGGCCAATATTGCAAAGACGCAAAGAGAGAGAAACCTCATTCCATGTACCGGTGGGAGCTATTAGAGTGCTTTACTACATACAGGTGGCTGCATCACTCTAGTCTCAAATAAGGATGAGTTATTAAGGGGCCAAATGATTCCAGATTCTCAACTATTTAGTGGACCATAGATTCAAATCTGGAATGACTTTGAAGGCCAATTCTGCAAAGACGGAAAGAGAGAGAAACCTCATTCCATGTACCGGTGGGAGCTATTAGAGTGCTTTACCACATACAGGTGGCTGCATCACTCTAGTCTCAAATAATGATGAGTTATTAAGGGGCCAAATGATTCCAGATTCTCAACTATTTAGTGGACCATAGATTCAAATCTGGAATGAGTTTGAAGGGCTATATTTTAAAGACAGATGGAGATAGAAAAATGATTCTAAGTACCAGTGGGAGCTATTAGAGTGCCTTATCACATACAGGTGGCTGCATCACTCCAGGCACAATTAATGATGAGTTATTAAGGGGCAAAGTGATTCCAGATTTGAATGTATTGCATTATATGGATGAAATTTTCGGTGCTCTTCAAAGGCTAATATTTCTAAAACTGATTGACGGAACGGGTTGATTCAAAGTACCAGTAGAAGCTTGACAACTGCTGTATCACATACAAGTGTATCCACAATTCTAGACGCAAGTATCCGTGAGTTATTGAGGGACCAAATGATTCCAGATTCCTATCTATTTTGGGTCCACTTCAAAGGCTGATATTTCAAAAAAGTTATTGAAGGAACGGTTTTATTTCAAGTAGTTATAAAAGTTGGAAGACTCCTGTATAAAGGACAGGTGTCTGCATGACTGTAGGCACATGTAATGATGAGTTAGTAAGGCACCAAATGATTCCAGATTCTCATCCATTTAGTGGGCTAAATATGCAAATCTGGAGTTACATGAAAGGCTAGCACTTTAAAGACAGAGGGAGAGAGTGGTCTGGGTCCAAGTACCTAAATGGCGATGCCCATATGGTGTCTGCAGAAATCAGGGCAACGATTAATGCCATTTGTTCTTACCTGGGTCTGTGTGGCTAACTGTCACTCATTACAAACTTTCATACTGAGAAAATTTATTGTGGCACCGTATTTACCTATGCGGGATGCATGCATTGTCACAACCAAAAGGTATGGTCACGTCTCTGCCCATTTGGAGTTGCCTTGCACCAGTACTGTGGGTTAATTTCTTCCGTTCCATGTATTCATGAACAGGATGTGAAAAGGGGATTTGTGACCTTTGCCTGTGTTTCAAGTAGCACAAGTGATGATGAGCTAATAAAGAAACCAAAACATTCTATATTCTCAAGTCCAAAGGATCGAATACACTTTGGGTGCACTTCAAAAGCTGATATGTCAATAACTGATTGAAGGAAGGAGTTCATTTCAATTGCCAATAAAAGCTTGAAGCCTGCTGGATCACATTCAGGTTGCTGCATCATTCTAGCTACAAGAATCAATGAGTTATTGAGGGACCAAATGATTTCAGATTCTCCTGTTTTGCATTATATGGATGACATTTTGGGTGCAATTCAAAAGCTGATATATCAAGAACTAATTGCAAGAACGGGTTGATTTCAAGTACCGCTTAAAGCTTGAAGACTGCTGTTTCACATACAGGTGTCTGCATCATTCTAGGTAAAAGTGTCAATGAGTTATTGAGGCACAAAATGATTCCAGATTCTCATCTTTTGCATTATATGGATGCCATTTTGGGTTCACTTCAGAGGCTGATATTTCAACAACTGGTTGAAGGAACGGGTTGATTTCAAGTGTCAATAAAAGGTGGAAGACTCCTGTATCAGGGACAGGTGTTTGCATCACTGTAGGTACAAGCATCAAGGAGTTATTAAGGAACCAAATCATTCCAGATTCTCATCTTTTGAGTGCACCATAGATGCAAATCTGGAATGACTTTGAAGGCCAATTCTGCAAAGACAGAAAGAGAGAGAAACCTCATTCCATGTACCGGTGGGAGGTTTAAGAGTGCCTTACCACATACAGGTGGCTGCATCGCTCTAGTCACAATTAATGATGAGTTATTAAGGGAAGAAATCATTCCAGATTCTCATCTTTTGATTGCGCATAAATGCAAATCTGGAATGACTTTGAAGGCCAATATTGCAAAGACGCAAAGAGAGAGAAACCTCATTCCATGTACCGGTGGGAGCTATTAGAGTGCTTTACTACATACAGGTGGCTGCATCACTCTAGTCTCAAATAATGATGAGTTATTAAGGGGCCAAATGATTCCAGATTCTCAACTATTTAGTGGACCATAGATTCAAATCTGGAATGACTTTGAAGGCCAATTCTGCAAAGACGGAAAGAGAGAGAAACCTCATTCCATGTACCGGTGGGAGCTATTAGAGTGCTTTACCACATACAGGTGGCTGCATCACTCTAGTCTCAAATAATGATGAGTTATTAAGGGGCCAAATGATTCCAGATTCTCAACTATTTAGTGGACCATAGATTCAAATCTGGAATGAGTTTGAAGGGCTATATTTTAAAGACAGATGGAGATAGAAAAATGATTCTAAGTACCAGTGGGAGCTATTAGAGTGCCTTATCACATACAGGTGGCTGCATCACTCCAGGCACAATTAATGATGAGTTATTAAGGGGCAAAGTGATTCCAGATTTGAATGTATTGCATTATATGGATGAAATTTTCGGTGCTCTTCAAAGGCTAATATTTCTAAAACTGATTGACGGAACGGGTTGATTCAAAGTACCAGTAGAAGCTTGACAACTGCTGTATCACATACAAGTGTATCCACAATTCTAGACGCAAGTATCCGTGAGTTATTGAGGGACCAAATGATTCCAGATTCCTATCTATTTTGGGTCCACTTCAAAGGCTGATATTTCAAAAAAGTTATTGAAGGAACGGTTTTATTTCAAGTAGTTATAAAAGTTGGAAGACTCCTGTATAAAGGACAGGTGTCTGCATGACTGTAGGCACATGTAATGATGAGTTAGTAAGGCACCAAATGATTCCAGATTCTCATCCATTTAGTGGGCTAAATATGCAAATCTGGAGTTACATGAAAGGCTAGCACTTTAAAGACAGAGGGAGAGAGTGGTCTGGGTCCAAGTACCTAAATGGCGATGCCCATATGGTGTCTGCAGAAATCAGGGCAACGATTAATGCCATTTGTTCTTACCTGGGTCTGTGTGGCTAACTGTCACTCATTACAAACTTTCATACTGAGAAAATTTATTGTGGCACCGTATTTACCTATGCGGGATGCATGCATTGTCACAACCAAAAGGTATGGTCACGTCTCTGCCCATTTGGAGTTGCCTTGCACCAGTACTGTGGGTTAATTTCTTCCGTTCCATGTATTCATGAACAGGATGTGAAAAGGGGATTTGTGACCTTTGCCTGTGTTTCAAGTAGCACAAGTGATGATGAGCTAATAAAGAAACCAAAACATTCTATATTCTCAAGTCCAAAGGATCGAATACACTTTGGGTGCACTTCAAAAGCTGATATGTCAATAACTGATTGAAGGAAGGAGTTCATTTCAATTGCCAATAAAAGCTTGAAGCCTGCTGGATCACATTCAGGTTGCTGCATCATTCTAGCTACAAGAATCAATGAGTTATTGAGGGACCAAATGATTTCAGATTCTCCTGTTTTGCATTATATGGATGACATTTTGGGTGCAATTCAAAAGCTGATATATCAAGAACTAATTGCAAGAACGGGTTGATTTCAAGTACCGCTTAAAGCTTGAAGACTGCTGTTTCACATACAGGTGTCTGCATCATTCTAGGTAAAAGTGTCAATGAGTTATTGAGGCACAAAATGATTCCAGATTCTCATCTTTTGCATTATATGGATGCCATTTTGGGTTCACTTCAGAGGCTGATATTTCAACAACTGGTTGAAGGAACGGGTTGATTTCAAGTGTCAATAAAAGGTGGAAGACTCCTGTATCAGGGACAGGTGTTTGCATCACTGTAGGTACAAGCATCAAGGAGTTATTAAGGAACCAAATCATTCCAGATTCTCATCTTTTGAGTGCACCATAGATGCAAATCTGGAATGACTTTGAAGGCCAATTCTGCAAAGACAGAAAGAGAGAGAAACCTCATTCCATGTACCGGTGGGAGGTTTAAGAGTGCCTTACCACATACAGGTGGCTGCATCGCTCTAGTCACAATTAATGATGAGTTATTAAGGGAAGAAATCATTCCAGATTCTCATCTTTTGATTGCGCATAAATGCAAATCTGGAATGACTTTGAAGGCCAATATTGCAAAGACGCAAAGAGAGAGAAACCTCATTCCATGTACCGGTGGGAGCTATTAGAGTGCTTTACTACATACAGGTGGCTGCATCACTCTAGTCTCAAATAATGATGAGTTATTAAGGGGCCAAATGATTCCAGATTCTCAACTATTTAGTGGACCATAGATTCAAATCTGGAATGACTTTGAAGGCCAATTCTGCAAAGACGGAAAGAGAGAGAAACCTCATTCCATGTACCAGTGGGAGGTTTAAGAGTGCCTTACACACAGGTGGCTTCATCGCTCTAGTCACAATTAATGATGAGTTATTAAGGGAAGAAATCATTCCAGATTCTCATCTATTGAGTGCACCATAGATGCAAATCTGGAATGACTTTGAAGGCCAATTCTGCAAAGACGGAAAGAGAGAGAAACCTCATTCCATGTACCGGTGGGAGCTATTAGAGTGCTTTACCACATACAGGTGGCTGCATCACTCTAGTCTCAAATAATGATGAGTTATTAAGGGGCCAAATGATTCCAGATTCTCAACTATTTAGTGGACCATAGATTCAAATCTGGAATGAGTTTGAAGGGCTATATTTTAAAGACAGATGGAGATAGAAAAATGATTCTAAGTACCAGTGGGAGCTATTAGAGTGCCTTATCACATACAGGTGGCTGCATCACTCCAGGCACAATTAATGATGAGTTATTAAGGGGCAAAGTGATTCCAGATTTGAATGTATTGCATTATATGGATGAAATTTTCGGTGCTCTTCAAAGGCTAATATTTCTAAAACTGATTGACGGAACGGGTTGATTCAAAGTACCAGTAGAAGCTTGACAACTGCTGTATCACATACAAGTGTATCCACAATTCTAGACGCAAGTATCCGTGAGTTATTGAGGGACCAAATGATTCCAGATTCCTATCTATTTTGGGTCCACTTCAAAGGCTGATATTTCAAAAAAGTTATTGAAGGAACGGTTTTATTTCAAGTAGTTATAAAAGTTGGAAGACTCCTGTATAAAGGACAGGTGTCTGCATGACTGTAGGTACATGTAATGATGAGTTAGTAAGGCACCAAATGATTCCAGATTCTCATCCATTTAGTGGGCTAAATATGCAAATCTGGAGTTACATGAAAGGCTAGCACTTTAAAGACAGAGGGAGAGAGTGGTCTGGGTCCAAGTACCTAAATGGCGATGCCCATATGGTGTCTGCAGAAATCAGGGCAACGATTAATGCCATTTGTTCTTACCTGGGTCTGTGTGGCTAACTGTCACTCATTACAAACTTTCATACTGAGAAAATTTATTGTGGCACCGTATTTACCTATGCGGGATGCATGCATTGTCACAACCAAAAGGTATGGTCACGTCTCTGCCCATTTGGAGTTGCCTTGCACCAGTACTGTGGGTTAATTTCTTCCGTTCCATGTATTCATGAACAGGATGTGAAAAGGGGATTTGTGACCTTTGCCTGTGTTTCAAGTAGCACAAGTGATGATGAGCTAATAAAGAAACCAAAACATTCTATATTCTCAAGTCCAAAGGATCGAATACACTTTGGGTGCACTTCAAAAGCTGATATGTCAATAACTGATTGAAGGAAGGAGTTCATTTCAATTGCCAATAAAAGCTTGAAGCCTGCTGGATCACATTCAGGTTGCTGCATCATTCTAGCTACAAGAATCAATGAGTTATTGAGGGACCAAATGATTTCAGATTCTCCTGTTTTGCATTATATGGATGACATTTTGGGTGCAATTCAAAAGCTGATATATCAAGAACTAATTGCAAGAACGGGTTGATTTCAAGTACCGCTTAAAGCTTGAAGACTGCTGTTTCACATACAGGTGTCTGCATCATTCTAGGTAAAAGTGTCAATGAGTTATTGAGGCACAAAATGATTCCAGATTCTCATCTTTTGCATTATATGGATGCCATTTTGGGTTCACTTCAGAGGCTGATATTTCAACAACTGGTTGAAGGAACGGGTTGATTTCAAGTGTCAATAAAAGGTGGAAGACTCCTGTATCAGGGACAGGTGTTTGCATCACTGTAGGTACAAGCATCAAGGAGTTATTAAGGAACCAAATCATTCCAGATTCTCATCTTTTGAGTGCACCATAGATGCAAATCTGGAATGACTTTGAAGGCCAATTCTGCAAAGACAGAAAGAGAGAGAAACCTCATTCCATGTACCAGTGGGAGGTTTAAGAGTGCCTTACCACATACAGGTGGCTGCATCGCTCTAGTCACAATTAATGATGAGTTATTAAGGGAAGAAATCATTCCAGATTCTCATCTATTGAGTGCACCATAGATGCAAATCTGGAATGACTTTGAAGGCCAATTCTGCAAAGACAGAAAGAGAGAGAAACCTCATTCCATGTACCGGTGGGAGGTTTAAGAGTGCCTTACCACATACAGGTGGCTGCATCGCTCTAGTCACAATTAATGATGAGTTATTAAGGGAAGAAATCATTCCAGATTCTCATCTTTTGATTGCGCATAATGCAAATCTGGAATGACTTTGAAGGCCAATATTGCAAAGACGCAAAGAGAGAGAAACCTCATTCCATGTACCGGTGGGAGCTATTAGAGTGCTTTACTACATACAGGTGGCTGCATCACTCTAGTCTCAAATAATGATGAGTTATTAAGGGGCCAAATGATTCCAGATTCTCAACTATTTAGTGGACCATAGATTCAAATCTGGAATGACTTTGAAGGCCAATTCTGCAAAGACGGAAAGAGAGAGAAACCTCATTCCATGTACCAGTGGGAGGTTTAAGAGTGCCTTACCACACACAGGTGGCTTCATCGCTCTAGTCACAATTAATGATGAGTTATTAAGGGAAGAAATCATTCCAGATTCTCATCTATTGAGTGCACCATAGATGCAAATCTGGAATGACTTTGAAGGCCAATTCTGCAAAGACGGAAAGAGAGAGAAACCTCATTCCATGTACCGGTGGGAGCTATTAGAGTGCTTTACCACATACAGGTGGCTGCATCACTCTAGTCTCAAATAATGATGAGTTATTAAGGGGCCAAATGATTCCAGATTCTCAACTATTTAGTGGACCATAGAGTCAAATCTGGAATCAGTTTGAAGGGCTATATTTTCAAGACAGATGGAGATAGAAAAATGATTCTAGGTACCAGTGGGAGCTATTAGAGTGCCTTATCACATACAGGTGGCTGCATCACTCCAGGCACAATTAATGATGAGTTATTAAGGGGCAAAGTGATTCCAGATTTGAATGTATTGCATTATATGGATGAAATTTTCGGTGCTCTTCAAAGGCTAATATTTCTAAAACTGATTGACGGAACGGGTTGATTCAAAGTACCAGTAGAAGCTTGACAACTGCTGTATCACATACAAGTGTATCCACAATTCTAGACGCAAGTATCCGTGAGTTATTGAGGGACCAAATGATTCCAGATTCCTATCTATTTTGGGTCCACTTCAAAGGCTGATATTTCAAAAAAGTTATTGAAGGAACGGTTTTATTTCAAGTAGTTATAAAAGTTGGAAGACTCCTGTATAAAGGACAGGTGTCTGCATGACTGTAGGCACATGTAATGATGAGTTAGTAAGGCACCAAATGATTCCAGATTCTCATCCATTTAGTGGGCTAAATATGCAAATCTGGAGTTACATGAAAGGCTAGCACTTTAAAGACAGAGGGAGAGAGTGGTCTGGGTCCAAGTACCTAAATGGCGATGCCCATATGGTGTCTGCAGAAATCAGGGCAACGATTAATGCCATTTGTTCTTACCTGGGTCTGTGTGGCTAACTGTCACTCATTACAAACTTTCATACTGAGAAAATTTATTGTGGCACCGTATTTACCTATGCGGGATGCATGCATTGTCACAACCAAAAGGTATGGTCACGTCTCTGCCCATTTGGAGTTGCCTTGCACCAGTACTGTGGGTTAATTTCTTCCGTTCCATGTATTCATGAACAGGATGTGAAAAGGGGATTTGTGACCTTTGCCTGTGTTTCAAGTAGCACAAGTGATGATGAGCTAATAAAGAAACCAAAACATTCTATATTCTCAAGTCCAAAGGATCGAATACACTTTGGGTGCACTTCAAAAGCTGATATGTCAATAACTGATTGAAGGAAGGAGTTCATTTCAATTGCCAATAAAAGCTTGAAGCCTGCTGGATCACATTCAGGTTGCTGCATCATTCTAGCTACAAGAATCAATGAGTTATTGAGGGACCAAATGATTTCAGATTCTCCTGTTTTGCATTATATGGATGACATTTTGGGTGCAATTCAAAAGCTGATATATCAAGAACTAATTGCAAGAACGGGTTGATTTCAAGTACCGCTTAAAGCTTGAAGACTGCTGTTTCACATACAGGTGTCTGCATCATTCTAGGTAAAAGTGTCAATGAGTTATTGAGGCACAAAATGATTCCAGATTCTCATCTTTTGCATTATATGGATGCCATTTTGGGTTCACTTCAGAGGCTGATATTTCAACAACTGGTTGAAGGAACGGGTTGATTTCAAGTGTCAATAAAAGGTGGAACTCCTGTATCAGGGACAGGTGTTTGCATCACTGTAGGTACAAGCATCAAGGAGTTATTAAGGAACCAAATCATTCCAGATTCTCATCTTTTGAGTGCACCATAGATGCAAATCTGGAATGACTTTGAAGGCCAATTCTGCAAAGACAGAAAGAGAGAGAAACCTCATTCCATGTACCAGTGGGAGGTTTAAGAGTGCCTTACCACATACAGGTGGCTGCATCGCTCTAGTCACAATTAATGATGAGTTATTAAGGGAAGAAATCATTCCAGATTCTCATCTTTGATTGCGCATAAATGCAAATCTGGAATGACTTTGAAGGCCAATATTGCAAAGACGCAAGAGAGAGAAACCTCATTCCATGTACCGGTGGGAGCTATTAGAGTGCTTTACTACATACAGGTGGCTGCATCACTCTAGTCTCAAATAATGATGAGTTATTAAGGGCCAAATGATTCCAGATTCTCAACTATTTAGTGGACCATAGATTCAAATCTGGAATGACTTTGAAGGCCAATTCTGCAAAGACGGAAAGAGAGAGAAACCTCATTCCATGTACCGGTGGGAGCTATTAGAGTGCTTTACCACATACAGGTGGCTGCATCACTCTAGTCTCAAATAATGATGAGTTATTAAGGGGCCAAATGATTCCAGATTCTCAACTATTTAGTGGACCATAGATTCAAATCTGGAATGAGTTTGAAGGGCTATATTTTAAAGACAGATGGAGATAGAAAATGATTCTAAGTACCAGTGGGAGCTATTAGAGTGCCTTATCACATACAGGTGGCTGCATCACTCCAGGCACAATTAATGATGAGTTATTAAGGGGCAAAGTGATTCCAGATTTGAATGTATTGCATTATATGGATGAAATTTTCGGTGCTCTTCAAAGGCTATATTTCTAAAACTGATTGACGGAACGGGTTGATTCAAAGTACCAGTAGAAGCTTGACAACTGCTGTATCACATACAAGTGTATCCACAATTCTAGACGCAAGTATCCGTGAGTTATTGAGGGACCAAATGATTCCAGATTCCTATCTATTTGGGTCCACTTCAAAGGCTGATATTTCAAAAAGTTATTGAAGGAACGGTTTTATTTCAAGTAGTTATAAAAGTTGGAAGACTCCTGTATAAAGGACAGGTGTCTGCATGACTGTAGGCAATGTAATGATGAGTTAGTAAGGCACCAAATGATTCCAGATTCTCATCCATTTAGTGGGCTAAATATGCAAATCTGGAGTTACATGAAAGGCTAGCACTTAAAGACAGAGGGAGAGAGTGGTCTGGGTCCAAGTACCTAAAGGCGATGCCCATATGGTGTCTGCAGAAATCAGGGCAACGATTAATGCCATTTGTTCTTACCTGGGTCTGTGTGGCTAACTGTCACTCATTACAAACTTTCATACTGAGAAAATTTATTGTGGCACCGTATTTACCTATGCGGATGCATGCATTGTCACAACCAAAAGGTATGGTCACGTCTCTGCCCATTTGGAGTTGCCTTGCACCAGTACTGTGGGTTAATTTCTTCCGTTCCATGTATTCATGAACAGGATGTGAAAAGGGATTTGTGACCTTTGCCTGTGTTTCAAGTAGCACAAGTGAGATGAGCTAATAAAGAAACCAAAACATTCTATATTCTCAAGTCCAAAGGATCGAATACACTTTGGGTGCACTTCAAAAGCTGATATGTCAATAACTGATTGAAGGAAGGAGTTCATTTCAATTGCCAATAAAAGCTTGAAGCCTGCTGGATCACATTCAGGTTGCTGCATCATTCTAGCTACAAGAATCAATGAGTTATTGAGGGACCAAATGATTTCAGATTCTCCTGTTTTGCATTATATGGATGACATTTTGGGTGCAATTCAAAAGCTGATATATCAAGAACTAATTGCAAGAACGGGTTGATTTCAAGTACCGCTTAAAGCTTGAAGACTGCTGTTTCACATACAGGTGTCTGCATCATTCTAGGTAAAAGTGTCAATGAGTTATTGAGGCACAAAATGATTCCAGATTCTCATCTTTTGCATTATATGGATGCCATTTTGGGTTCACTTCAGAGGCTGATATTTCAACAACTGGTTGAAGGAACGGGTTGATTTCAAGTGTCAATAAAAGGTGGAAGACTCCTGTATCAGGGACAGGTGTTTGCATCACTGTAGGTACAAGCATCAAGGAGTTATTAAGGAACCAAATCATTCCAGATTCTCATCTTTTGAGTGCACCATAGATGCAAATCTGGAATGACTTTGAAGGCCAATTCTGCAAC
>NW_024040631.1:0-10583 GCF_014851395.1 Micropterus salmoides | reverse complement strand
CCCGAAAGAAGCCTTTCTGTGTGGGTTTCCTGCAGCTGCTCCGGTTCCCCCCATCAGAAACATGTTAGGTTCAGATCTGGAGTTGGCCCCCGGGTCCTGCCCAGCGGGGCCACTGCTCCCGTAAAAATAGAGAGTAAATTTAGGATTTATATAGTACCAGTACTCCTTATCAGCACTCCCAGGTGTTGGGTTTCCTGTTCCTGCTGATCATGAATGCAACATTAGCTAAACCTGAGAATATTTGACCTCTCCCATGATGCACTGCAGGCGGCCTTCTGAGTCAGTTTTCATTTGCTGAGCGAGCATTTCTATATGATTGTTGTTCCTTTGTGCAGCCCGTTGGTCGTTTGAAACTGTATAAACACGTTGGATTTGATTTGATGTTGTACGTTGATGCTGAGGATTCCATGTGCAGAACCACCCGCCACTCTCTCCCTTTCACCTCTTCATCATGACTTTATTGAGCTTTGCGAGCTTCACTTACTTTGTTTTGTGACGTGCGTGGTGCATCCTGCTGTATACTGCTGGTTCGTGCACCGATGCTCTGCACAAAAGAAGCTCCTCACGGATAAATAAAGGTTTTTCTGTAGAGGTGCTCAGTGAAGGTGCAGACCTGTAATTCATGTTTGATAATCTCTCTCTGACTGGAATAACCACCTGCAGAGTTAGGAGAAGATCTGATTAGTGATGTTGTCGGATTGTAAGAGCGCACAGCTTCCTTTGGTGTTTACACGCAGCTTTCAACAAACCAAAAGACTCGAGTCCCAGAGAAACCACATTAAGGCCTCCATAAGGACCTTAAACTAATAAAGCCGGTGAGATGTAGACTACGCAGGTACTGATACTGGACGTGTAGCGATCACCAGCATCTTAGGCTTCACACACAAAATAAGCTCGTAGAAGTGATGAAAACCGGCTTCATCGTCTGACAGATTTATTCCCGTCGTGATAAATCCTCCCCTTTGTCATGTGTGTGACTCTCGTCCTCAGCCGCTAGCTAACCTGTTTCCCCGTCTGTCCCTCAGACTCTAAAGCCATCGTGGACGGGAACCTGAAGTTGATCCTGGGCCTCATATGGACCCTGATCCTGCACTACTCCATCTCCATGCCCATGTGGGAGGACGAGGACGACGAAGACGCCAAGAAACTGACCCCCAAACAGCGTCTGCTGGGCTGGATCCAGAACAAGGTTCCCCAGCTCCCCATCACCAACTTCCACAGAGACTGGAGGGACGGCAAGGCGCTGGGAGCCCTGGTGGACAACTGCGCCCCTGGTACGTACAGATCCAGAACTCTGACAATTAATTAATTAATATTTAACAGAGGCGATGAAGCAGTTACTTTTTTAAAACCAGTTACTGTTTTAAAAAAGCTAAAGTGTGGATGAAGTTGCATTTAAATTACAGAAAGCAGCTGAAGAGATAATGACAGTTCAGCTGAAAGGGATTCAGATGTTTAAGTTCAGGCTGAAATCACGTTGAGGTATCTCAGCTCGCACAGCACAGGTTAGATTTGGTGAAACTGAACTCCAGCGTCTCGCTGTGCTGCCTTCAGGTCTTTGTCCAGACTGGGAGACATGGGATCCCAGTCAGCCGGTGGAGAACGCCAGAGAGGCCATGCAGCAGGCTGACGACTGGCTCGGAGTGCCACAGGTAACACTCACCTGATCCTGAGTCCACCCAAACAAAACCACAGCCAATTACAGAAAGCATCGAGGACTATTATATTATATCACTCTTATATTATTCTATTCTATTATTTTAACATAATCTCAAAGGGAACATTTATAATATAGAGGTTTCTCTGCAGTGCTGTTGGCAGGATTTAGTCCTACGTCTCCCCACGCTGCTGAAAATCTTAACAACAAAAACAAAAAGATTTATTTATTTAGTTAAATGTTCTACTAAACTATTTCCCAACACGATGGCCTTATTTCTGTATTTATCGGCTTAAAATTGTAGTTTTTGTCCTTATTCTCCAAATGTTTTTCTCTTTGTTTATTACTCTGAAAGCTATTACTTCAGTAAAGTTCATTTATCCCTTTAAACCTGTAGCAATTGTTCAAACTGTATTACACATTTTAAAAGAGAGTCAAATTTGAATATATTAAAGTGTAAAACAACACTTAAATCTGCCTATAACTTATCCGCCAACTATTAGTTTATAATGTTCAAACTCATTCAGTTGCTGAAATGCTTAAACAAACTGAAGGAGACAAATGATATGATGTCAGTGTTTGTGTAATCAGTCTTTAGCTGTGCTGTGATGCAACAGGCGGCATCAGGAACTTTCCTTTCACACGTGTTGGATGGCGCTCTGGTCTATTTCCAGCCTGCGGAGCGATCCTGCAGCCAGCAGTTTAAATTAGCAGCAGAGTGGAGGACGAAACACAAACTGTGGATGATGAACGACTGTTAGCTGTTGACTCGTTAAAGTCATAAAGTCATAGTTTCCATCTTTAGACGACCTTCCTGTGTGAGAAATGATGATGTGTTTTTAAGAGCTACAACAAGTGAAGCAGATGTTTTTAGATTTCAGATTTTCAGATCTTTTGTTTTGAGACATTTGTTCTGTTAACGGTCTGGATTATTACTGGAAACGACACTTTCTATGACATGTGGTTAAACTAACCAATCAGAAGCTAGGAAGACACTGGGGCACAGTAAACGTGAGATAAACCCACAGTTAAAGTCAGACTTCGTTAGCTTTACTCTCTTTTTTTAAGGGAATGGTTCTGAAGAAACACTGAGGTCATGACGTCAGCACCCTCAGAAGATTTTACCAAAAAATAATTAACATTTTAAAGATTATTTTAATAAAATTCATATTGAATTTGTTCAGTTATTCACTCTGTACATTATATTCCCCAGCGGAAAGGTGCAAATGCTGTTTCAAAGCTTTTTCCACACTGACAAGAATCCAATTCAGATTTAGGAGAACTTTGTTGGCATTGTCCCCGTTGCATTTTCAGTCAGGAGGCATAAAACTAACTGCATTAAAGCACCAAATAAACAAAATCTAAATCAACAACAAAGTAATTCAATTAAAGTAAAAACAGGAAATATATTACAAATATTTAAAAATGAATATCAATGTAAATGGATTTTAATACGAAGAGCTGTATGTGCAGTAGAGCGATGCAGAAAAGCAGAATCCTTTAAAAGTTGTCCAATTTAAACATACTGGGTGTAAATATATTTATAAAATATATATATATAGAGCCATCAGTGCCCTCAGTAATATAAATAAAATGTGGCACACTATTGGAGTTTGAGGCAGCTGGCAGTGTTATGAAGCTATAGTTTCAATAATATGTTGTGTAATGTGGTGTTCTCCAAGGCTCCGTTCTCGGTCCTCTTCTGTTCAACATCTACACGCTCCTGATAGAAACACCCAAATATCTGAACATCAGTGTGCAGATGATGCACAGGTTTACATCACAAACATTCTTGTAGTTAAACAAAGGTAAACACTGAAATCATTGTTTTTGGTCCAGAAAAAGAAAAATTACTCGTCAGTGCTCAACGTCAATTTCAACTAATTTTATTTCTGTATAGAAATCCCTAAATGTTTCTTTTTTATATTGCCTTGTGCTTCTTTTATAGCTCGACTTCATGCCTTTTGAATGTGTTACTTATAAAGATATATAAAAAATAATAAACAAAAATACTCGTTCTACTTTTATACTTGTATGTCAGGGGTGTTGATGGAGCAGTGGATAAGACACATGCCTTTGGTGTGAGAGACCGGGTTCAAATCCACTGCGAGACACCAAGGTGTCCGTGAGCAAGACACTCATTGCTCTAGAGGCGTGCGACCTCTGACATGTATAGTAATTGTAAGTCGCTTTGGATAAAAGCGTCAGCTAAATAAATAAATGTAATAAATTCAGATGCAAGGCTTATTATAGAAGTAGTATTTGGACACAGTGTTGCTGATGCTGGTACTAGTGGTATGCTGGTATTTAAAAACTGCTGTGCTAATGAACAACAGAATCCATTAAAGGAGCAGCTGTTAAACATTTAAAGACCTTTGATGCGTTCACCAGCTCAGACTCATTCCTCCATTATTTGGTCTCGTTAAAATGATGAACTTCTATTTTCTGTCTTTAGTCTCCAGTTTTTCTTCCATCAGTGATTTTGGACTGAAGACAATCAGATCAGCGAAGCAGTTTTACATGGTTTGCTAATAAAAACTGTCCTGGTTCCATTTAAAAAGAGTCTTTGATGTGTTTTTGGAAGGAACCGGTTTCTTGTTTATTAGCGGGATGATCTGCAGCAGTTTGTGTGCTCATCATGTGTTCGTATCATCATTCATCTTCAGGTGATCGCTCCAGAGGAGATCGTTGACCCGAACGTGGACGAGCACTCTGTGATGACCTACCTGTCTCAGTTCCCCAAATCTAAACTGAAGCCCGGCGCCCCACTGAGGGCGAAGACCCTGCACCCGAAGAGGGCCAAAGCCTACGGACCCGGTGAGGAACAAACACAGCACCAAAGTCCACCCCAAAACTGATCAGATTAAATTTTATTGGCTTCAAGTTAAAACCAGCAGCTGTTTCCCTGCTAGAATGGTTTAAATTTTTTTAAACAGTGGCAGAGCAGTGGTTTTATCTGGAGAACTGCAAAAAAATTTGCAAAATGTTCATTTTGCAACACAATCCTGTAGTTTCATGGTCTCATGTCTCTTTCCTTCATTCCTTTCACGCGTCTCTCAGGTATTGAGCCTCGAGGTAACGTGGTTCTGAAACCAGCTGAGTTTCTGGTGGAGACAGTGGAGGCTGGACTGGGTGAGGTTCTGGTTTATGTGGAAGATCCAGAGGGACACACAGAGGAGGTGGGAACACACACTCTTGGTAGATTCAGTCAAACGCAACAAAGTGAAACACAACTGAGACGTTTTGTCTTTCTGTCCCCTTCAGGCCCGGGTGATCCCCAACAACGACAAGAACAGAACCTACTCCGTGGTCTACCTGCCCAAAGTGGAGGGGCTTCATAAAGTAAGACACATCAGTGGAAGAAATATTTAAAAGGTCCAAATCATATAGCACAGAGGTCGCTAGCTTTCAGAGCTTTCAACTACATCACGTGGTCTTCTTTAGCGAATGGAGCTGCTCGTGTGCCATCACGGCTGTGTTCGGAACAGAAGGCAGTTGCCTCAGAAGGCATCACTTTCAAGTGAAGGCAGCTCTTTACATTGTTTTCGAAGAGCCTTCTAGGGCAGCACTTATAGCAACGCGTGACATCAGCACGCCGTCTGGCGTCTCTTCTGGCTGTCGGAAGAGACGCTAGCCTTAGCATCAGCTGAATGAAAAGCCAAACAGCTAACAGATGCCTCAGAAATCATACTGAACAAACTTGGTTGGTTACAGTCATGGGCTGATATTATAGTTCAGTGTTTAGTTCTCGCTAAATTTTCAAAAATCAAAGCAAGAAAACTACTAAAAACTTTTAATTTGTTTAATTTGTGTACGAATTCGGCTTGTTTGTCCGCCGTCTTAACCAGTTTACGAGAGCTACGGCGGCTGTAGCCGCGCTGTTTTATGGGTAATAGGCTGCATCAAAACTAGCCGTTACTGGGGCAGCTTGAAGGCTTCTCAGGAAACAGGAAGAGATCGTTTGAGACGTTTCGAAAAGCACTTGATGCCTCGCTGTCCTGATAGACACCTTCTGAGTCAGCAGTTTAGCCCGTTTCCAACACAGCCCACATGATGTAACTTGGTCATGAGATATCTGTCCAATCTCTCCAGTCTGACAAATCTTTGCAGCACTTTAGGTTCAATGGACTCGCCAACAGATCCTGTTAGAGGTCCTAGGACACCTTCATCTATTTGGGTGAAAATTGGAACCATTTAGGGATTCCCTTTTGGATCAAATTCAGTTAAAAGTTTTAACTCTTTTTAGGCTCTGGACCCAATTTTAGGTCCGACACTTAAGTCAGTGGGTTGGTATTTTATACTTTTCTAATGACAGGAGGAGATTATAATGAAGCCAACATGTTAGTCTACAATCAACTTTACGCCACTGATGAATCCAAATCCACAATGTCTCAATAACTCTTATGTTCATAAATGAAGTCTGGGTAACCTGAACTGGTACTTGTATGCTTGTTAAAGAAACAATACGTTTCAGTTTGGACAGTGTCACCTTCAGGTTATCCCCTCTTGCTCCTTACAAAACTCCTTGTGGCATGACAGCTCCGCTTGATTGAACTAGTCAGTCATGCTTTCAAAATGTTCCTTCTTCTTTTAAGGAATCATCAGAACATCTACCTCAAACGTACTTTACTCTAAAAATGTTAAGAAAAAAAAGGTTTTATGATTTAGATTATAGATTTGGTTTGTTAGAGCCATGAGTGACCCATCAGAAACCCTGACCGGGCTCTGCGTTACTGATCCTTCCAGGTGAAAGTGCTGTTTGCTGGGCAGGACATCGACAGAAGTCCCTTCATGGTGAACATTTCGAAGGCCATGGGCGACCCGAGCAGAGTTCAGGCCCGCGGGCCGGGACTGCAGTCGACTGGAAATGTGGCCAACAAACCGACATACTTTGACATTTACACTGCAGGTAATCCCTCAAACTGAAACTCATGAATACTGAAGCTGTTACCATACAGATAGACCTCCGACAGACTGACTGAAATTGTTTCTCCAGCATCTTTTTCTAATCAGTGATTTAGGTTTCTACTTCCATCGTACCGCAGGTGGAGAATATCTCACCCCTCAGTTATAACACTCGCAGTAGAGCTGCAACGCTTCAGTCTGTGCGGTCCTGATCCAGTGAGCATCACATTCTTCTTTCAGGGTTTGAGAGTCTTGTTGTCTGTCTGTCTGTCCACCAGGGGCGGGTGCTGGAGATGTAGGCGTCATCATTGTGGATTCAAACGGTCGGAGGGATACAGTGGAGATTGTCTTGGAGAACAAAGGCGACAGTATTTTCCGCTGCACCTATGTTCCCGTCCTGGAGGGGCCCCACACCGTCTATGTGACCTTTGCTGGGCAGCAGATTCCCAGAAGCCCTTTCACCGTCCACATCTCAGAGGGTAGGCCTTACACATGTGTGTCCACCACACCGGACAGTCCTGACCATGTTTTTGTTCTAGATGGTTCCTTACAAAGTTTAATGTTGAAATACATCCATACTTGTGTTATAAATGGATTTCCATGTAACTTGAACAAGAACCTGAGACTTGCAGATATTCTGACTTCATGTAGTTCATCATCTAATATGAACAATCTCCCGCCCGTCAGCATCTGTTACTAATCAGAGTGTCACATTGAAATCTGATGTCCAGACTGAACTAAACTAAAAGTTTTCCAGTATGAACAGTGTGAAATCTGCAGTTCAGTCTGGGTCCGGGTCTGATGGGACAGTTGGTGCTTGCTCAACAGTACTGGGGTTTTTTTTGGCTGAAGCTGTTTGCTGTCATGGTTTTGGGCTGCAGTGCGGACACTGCAGCCCAAAACCAGCGTCTGCTCATTGGTGCTCCGCTGGTCTTGTGGCAGAGGTGTGGGCTGTTATCAGAGTCGGACAGTTGGACAGACGGGGCCAAGGAATGGACATTTGGATGGACTTGACTTTAGCCTTGCCTGTCTTTGATGTAGCGTCTTGTCTGACAGGACTTGGGACTTATTTGTCTTGACTGAAACTTTCTATCTTGATAAGACTTGACTCAACTTGGGAATTGACGCTGGACTTGCTTGTCTTGACTTGGGACTCGTATGTCTTTGACTTGGGACATAACATGGAACATACTGTCTTCATTCAGGTCTTTCCAGTGTGATGTGTGAATATGGATATTACCCTGGACCTGCCTATTTTGAATTAAGCATCTTGAGATTTGCTGTCTTGATTTCCTTTCTCACCTTTGGACATTCCTGTTTTGACCTGACTCTGAACTTGACTTGGTACTTGACTTAGGACTTTGGACTTGCCTGTCTGGGCTTGTGACTTGACCTCCAGTCCTGACTTGACTAAAGTGTTAGTGACTTCAGACCAACTTTAGACTTGCCAAACCAGACTTGGTCCCACCTCTGCCTGCTGCTCTGGTAATCTGCTGGTCCTGCTGTCTGCTGGTCTGGTGGTCTGGAGGTCTCTGTCCCCTCTTTGCTGCACAATTGTATCATCACTTTTGTTCCCTCCTTCAGTTTCACAGAGCATCCCACCTCCGGGGTCTCCGGTGCAGATTGTACCTCAGTGCACACGCACCCCACCCTCAGACAAGACAAGGAGAGGCCCCCCTCCAACACCGCCTAAACCCAGGCGACCAAGTTAGTACAGGCTGGGTCGGGGTGTGACTGGAGCCTGCCTGCGCTCGCATGGTTTCCTTCCACCTCAACTCAAAACCATCCCTGTCTCCGGCCCCTCTGGAGGGGGTTTCCTAGCTTTACAGCATGTGCAGCTCCTGCTTCGTCCTGAGCGGCTTCATCTTCCTCTACAGAGACAGAGTGAATGTGGTGTGCTGAGCCCTCTCTGGATGGTGTCAGGACTGATGATCACCTCAGGCAAACTTAGGAACTTATCCCGTTTATTATGTTCTTCCATTCACCTCTGCTCAAATTACACAAGTTAGATGTTCTAGAGAATGGAGGAAGCTGCATCAAGTACATGGAAGTTGTTGTCCAACATTTTCATTGTCGGGAAAATACAAAACCCCTCAGACACATCAGAATAACAGTACATGTAGCAGAAAGGCTCAAAAGTACAGTGATGCTTTGTAGGCTTAGCCATGTAGCTAACTGTCTGTGATAGTTTATCATGCTATAGACTGAGGCTACAAACTAAAACGATTCAGTTTAAAATATAACAGGCCAATATTGATTTTGTGTCCAAGGCTGAAAATCATTTTAACAAACTGACTTCAAACTGGGCGGCAAGTGAATTGAAATGTTTTGATAGTGTAGATACAATACGTGAGTTATGGCACTGACACCAAAATCATACCTGAATACCTCACTAAGCAACATATGTGTTATACCTCAGTACCTTTTTTAGCACTGAATGAAATGTGTTTTGAAAATTACTGAAAGTGAGCCAATCCGATCCATGTGGTGCTAGTACTAAAAAAAACGACCACCACCTGCTCATCAGAACAGAAATAACATTCACACACATTCAGACACTGATGGAACAGCCATCGGTGGAAAATTTGGGGTTCTATATCTTGCCCAAGGACATTTCGACATGCAGCCTCGGGATCGAACCGCCGATCTTCCGATTAAAAGGCAAGCCACTCTATCACAGCTGCCCCAAATCAGTAGATATAGATTATCATAAAACTTCAATTTATAGCCGAGTCCCAAATTTCCACCTACCTCCTTTACTGGCCTGATGTTGGAACAAATTTTGACAAATAAACGCCTGCCTTAATTAAACGCCTGGTCTGATTTTCATAGAAGTTCTTTGGATGTATTAAACCTCTTAAACCCTGCGGGGTCGCCTGCTTTAGCTGCTTCTAAGCTGCTTAGATCGTTAATACAAATATTATTGTTTAAACGTATGATCAATATGTCAGTATGGACATGCTGAACATTGTTAGATCAGTTAGATTCTCCACAATACCACTGTTAAGTTAATTTAACAGAAACAACAAGACCCAAAGTCTAATTGTTCTAGATTTACCGGTGTAACCTGGCTACAAGAGAGGAAAAGGGGGAAAAAGTGCTGACTCACATTAACTTTGAAGCGCTCGTTAAGTCCGCTCGTTATGTCCGAATGTGTCCGTTCCTTGATTTAATATATTCCTTTAGTCTGTGAGGCTCCACTCATCAAAAGAATCCAAACAGCTTTTCAAATGATCCAAGTCGTGAATCCTGTCATGTGAAGTCCATCGCTCTCTGTCTGCGAACTTCTCTCATCCTGGACAGTGTTGTTGTTCTCCTGAGGTTGCTGCCTTCAAAATAAAAGTGCATAAGCTGTCTGTCGGAGCTAGATCAAATGAATGACTTGTATTTGATATTTATATATATATTATAAGTATTATTCTGTTTGAAATAAATAAACTGTTTCATATTAGTTTCAGTTCTGTGCAAAAAGAATTAAAGGCCTGTCCCATATGAACGCCTGTCCCAAATAAAGGCAGGGTCAATTCAGTGATTTTAGCAAATAAAGGACTGGGCTATTATTCAAAGTTTTACAGTACTGACATTTACGTGATCCAGAGAAGGCTTGTGTGTGTGTGTGTGTTGGTTTGGGCTTCATCTTTACACTCTAGTGCAGTTTCTATTCTTCAAACTATGTTGTTTTGTTGGTAAAACATGAATGTTTGGGTTCCGTCTGCTTCATCTCTCCTTTTGTTCGGATCAATAACCTCCTCTTTCTTTGCATCAGTGTGGATGAGAACTGTAATGAAGTATTTATGTGTAGAAATGTCGCAGTGCTTCTCAGCTTTAAATAACAGTCTGTACACCAGCGTTGTAAACATGTTGTCTTCGGTATTTATTTCTTCATGTTTCATTCTGTTTCCCTTGGTGAAGTCATGATCCAGCAGCTCTGAGCTCGTGTCCTTCAAACTGATAAACTTTTGTTTCCTCTTCATCTTTGCTTTTCAGCCTCAGAAAACGCTCTCAGCACTGACCAGCTGAC
>NW_024040630.1:0-27065 GCF_014851395.1 Micropterus salmoides | reverse complement strand
AGTTGTGGAAACATCTCACTCAAACCACAAATGTCATCCTCATGGAATCACCAAATTCATTAGCTTTCATCCTCTGGGGACCAAAAATATCTGTACAAAATGTCACGGCCATCCTTCCAATAGTTGTTGAGATATTTCAATCAGGACCACAGTGGTGGACTGACCTAAAGACTGACATTGCCATCCTTAGAGCCACACTGCTTGCATGGCTAAAAATATGAATTCATGATTTTTCTACAACACCTGTGTGTGTGTGTGTGTGTGTGTGTGTGTGTGTGTGTGTGTGTGTGTGTGCATGTGTTCATTTTGCTTTCTTAAGTGGGCCAAATAAGCAAGCAGCAGACTGGTACAAATCCGACACTGGGACTCACTGGGACTACAAAGGACTGAAATTTGATACACTTGCAAAAACAACCAAATCCCACAGGAGTTCTCCTTCAAGTTAAGTTTTTATTCCCTAGCCAAATACTTTTTTCTTCACTTTTGTTCAAAGATAAATTTGCTGTTAACTACACTTGGCAAAGATCAACAAATATAGTGTTTTTTTATGTGTGGGTTGGGGGTGAGGCATTCATTTGTTAGTGGCACAGACAGAAAGGATTTTCTGCTACAGAAACGACTTGCATAGCACATTAAGAGCTTCATTAATTCACTCCACAAGAACTTTACAAATCAAAGAATGAGTTTTAAATTAGATGAATTCATATAGTATTATGGTGGTGTACTTTCACTCTACACAACTTTCTTGTCTTCAGTTGGCATCAGGGTGGTGGCTGTCCAGCTGTGCAGTGCTTTACTTATCTGCATCAACCATCTGAAAGACCAATACATTCAAGGTATAGTGTATTTAGCTGCCACATATGTTCAATTTTAAAAGTTAGTTAGTTTGAATGTGTGTAACTACACCACAATAAGTATTTTACTGATGGACCCTGATCAGCAGGAGCAAACTGCACCTAATTCTAGCAGCCATCATACCGAACAAAGAGCAATGACACCTCCTAGTGGCATCATGAGTTTAGTTTGAGGGCAGTCATCTGTAAATCACAGAAATGTTACATATTTATTAATTATCACAAATAAAATACAATAATACACAGTTTAATTAAATAGTTTTTGCTTTCAACTGTATGCATTCTGTTTTTGTTTCCATGAAGGGGATTTCCATTGATTGTACATTTGTACATTGTACATTCCATTGAGAGAGCTTGACAGTGTTAACCAGAGCCATAGTTACCATTGAGGTCATGTGTTTTAGAAACTGACAAGTGGTGGCTATAATGATTATGATTTTCTTGCTTTTAAACTGACAACACTTTAGAGACTTTCTTTTTGATCTGTGGTTGGAATATTCTGAAAGGCGTAAGAGGTGCATTGAAGGGACTTGTAATTTCAGTATTTCTAATATCCTGGTTACAGCTCTGCTGATAAACACTGGCAGAGAGTTGGTAAGTTTGGGGGTTTCCTAAACACAACAATATAAACCATCCTCTCACTCTTTAGGCCTAACGTTACACACAGTAGGAAACTGTACAAACAGTACAAACACCTTTGTTTGTACAATTTCGTGTATAGGCTGTATTGTACGCTGGATATATTGCACAATTCGTTGTTTATTGGTGACAGTAACTTAAAAAGCATGTAAAAAAAAATCCCCTACGCAAAACCCCCGCCTCCACAGTTAGATAACTAAAGTGAAAGAGTCACTAGTCCCTAGGCTTGAATGTAACGTTAAGGTGAGCTACATGATGGCAGCCGATTCAAACCAGCATTCTTTGGGATTTATGATCTTTGTTTCGCTCTACCTCCTCGTGTCAGTGTAAGTAAAGTTACATATAGCATAAATATTAAGTTTCTGAGCTATCTACGTTAAATGCTGTATCGCAGGCGTTGTGTTTATGTCTGTTTACTAACTTAACCTGCCCCTTGACAGTGCTTCCGCGGTGTGGGGTTAAGGATTTAATGTATGTTTACGCTAGATTAGTAATTACAGATGGCTGGTAAAGTTTAGGTAAACAGTTGGGTTATGTACTTACGTATCATATAACGTTAAGACAGACGAGAGGTGGCGGTTTTGGCGCTAAGGGGGTTAACGGGGGAAACAGATCGATGTGTAACAGAATTCAAATTTTACCAAAACTCCAACCGTTCAGGAAAGAGAAGCAAACTAACACAATAAGTAGGTGACGTTAGGCGATTTAAAAGATGTATTTCTGCAAGCTAATGTACTGAGTTGTAAACTTCCTTTCAGTTTCGTTTTCTATCTGCTGTTATCACCAGGATTTTCCCCTCCGCCTCAACCCAAGCGCAAAACAACCACGGAAGTCCGTGTACCGATGGCACGTACGAGCACGAAGGGCGGGAGTGTTGTCTGTGTGGTGCTGGTAAGTGTCACTGATAATATTCATGAGTTGAATGGTTGAACATCTGTTTACAAGTTTAGCTGCCTTTTTAAAGGTGCAATGTGTAAGGTGTGGGCAGAATTTTAGTATGAAACATTTTTTAATAACTAAAATTACACATTTAACATAGTTTCACCTGGGAGATTCAATTCAATTTTATTTATATAGCGCCAAATCACAACAACAGTTATCTCACAGCGCTTTTCATAAAAGAGCAGGTCTAGACCGTACTCTATGATGCTATTTACAGAAACTCAAGAGCAACAAGAGCAAGCACTAGGCGACAGAGGCAAGGAAAATCTGCCTCGACCAGTTGGGGATGAGTCTAGGCCTATAGCAGCATAACTAAGGGATGGTTCAGGACTCACCTGAGCCAGCCCTAACTATAAGCTTTATCAAAGAGGAAAGTCTTAATGTGTCTTAAATGTGGAGATGGTGTCTGCCTCCTGAACCCAAACTGGAACCTGGTTCCACAGGAGAGGAGCTTGATAGCTGAACGCTCTGGCTCCTAGTCTACTTTTGGAGACTCTAGGAACCACAAGTAACCCTGCATTCTGGGAGCGCAGTGCTCTGGTGGGGTAGTAAGGTACTATGAGCTCTTTAAGATAAGATGGTGCCTGACCATTAAGAGCTTTGTAGGTAAGAAATGATTTTAAATTCTATTCTGGATTTTACTGGAAGCCAATGCAGAGAAGCTAAGACAGGAGAAATATGATCTCTTTTCCTGGTTCCTGTCAGAACACGTGCTGCAGCATTCTGGATCAGCTGAAGAGTCTTAATGGACTTTTTAGAGCAGCCTGATAATAAGGAATTGCAGTAATCCAGCCTAGAAGTAACAAATGCATGGACTAGTTTTTCTGCATCATTTTTAGACAGGATGTTCCTGATTTTTGCAATATTACGTAGGTGAAAAAAGGCAGTCCTTGAAATTTGCGTAATGTGAGACTTAAACGACATGTCCTGATCAAAGATAACTCCAAGATTCCTCACAGTGGTGCTGGAGGCCAGGGCAATGCCATCCAGGGAAACTATATCTTTAGATAATGCGTCACGGAGGTGCTTAGGCCCCAGAACAATAACTTCAGTTTTATCTGAGTTTAACATTAGAAAATTACAGGTCATCCAGGTTTTAACATCCTGAAGGCACATTTGAAGTTTAGCTAACGGATGAGTTTCATCTGGTTGATCAATAGATATAACTGAGTATCATCTGCATAACAATGAAAGCTTATGGAATATTTCCTGATAATATTGCCTAAAGGAAGCATATATAAAGTGAAGAGGATTGGACCAGGACAGATCCTTGAGGAACTCCATGACTAACTTTGGCGTGCATGGAGGACTCATCGTTAACATGTACAAACTGAAATCGATCTGATAAATAGGACTTAAACCAGCTTAGACCGGTTCCTTTAATGCCAATGAGATGTTCCAGTCTCTGCAATAGGATCTGATGGTCAATGGTATCAAATGCAGCACTAAGATCTAATAAAACCAGTACAGAGACAAGTCCTTTGTCTGATGCAATAAGGAGGTCATTAGTAATTTTCACCAGTGCTGTCTCTGTGCTATGATGAACTCTAAATCCTGACTGAAAATCCTCAAATAAACTATTGCTCTGTAGAAAGTCACACAGCTGTTTAGAAACTGCTTTCTCCAGAACCTTAGAGAGAAATGGAAGGTTAGATATAGGTCTATAGTTGGCTAAAACATCTGGATCAAGTTTGGGCTTTTTCAGAAGAGGTTTAATTACAGCTACTTTAAAGTACTGTGGTACATAGCCTGTTGATAAAGATAGATTGATCATATCTAGTATAGAAGTGCTTATTAAGGGTAAAACATCTTTAAGCAACCTAGTCGAGATGGGTTCTAAGAGGCAGGTTGATGGTTTAGATGAAGAAATTATCAAAGTTAGTTGGTAAAGATTGAGGGAAGCAAAACAGTCTAAACATATATCTGGTTCTACAGCTGTTTCTAAGGTTCCTGAGTTAAGAGATAAGCTGGTGCCAGTTGAGGGCAGGTCTTGGTGAATTTTGTTTCTAATAGTTAGAATTTTATCATTAAAGAAGCTCATGAAGTCGTAACTACTGAGAGCTATGGGAATACTTGGCTCAATAGAGCTGTGACTCTCTGTCAGCCTGGCTACAGTGCTGAAAAGAAACCTGGGGTTGTTCCTATTTTCCTCTATTAATGACGAGTAGTACGCTGCTCTGGCATTACGGAGGGCCTTCCTATACGTTTAAAGAATATCTTGCCAAATTAAACGAGAATTTTCCACTTTGGTGGAACGCCAATTCCTCTCAAGTTTCCGCGATATTTGCTTTAATTTGCGAGTTTCAGTATTATACCATGGAGCTAACCGTCTTTGTTTTAGTATTTTCTTTTTTAGAGGGGCTACAGAGTCGAGTGTCATTCGCAGCGAGCCTGCAGCACTATCAACAAGATGATCGATTTGGGAGGGACTGAAACTAGCATAGGAGTCCTCAGTGACTAGATAATGTATTTAGAGCTGATGGAATCGCATCCTTAAATTTAGCTACAACACTATCAGACAGACATCTTGTATAGAAATTTTTGCCCAATGGTGTGTAGTTCAGCAATACAAACTCAAAAGTTATCAAACAGTGGTCGGACAAAGAGGGATTCTGTGGGAACACCACTAAATGTTCAATTTCAATACCGTATACCAAAACAAGGTCGAGGGTGTGGTTAAAACAGTGAGTCGGTTCATGAACACTCTGAGAGAAGCCAATGGAATCTAACAGAGAGATAAACGCAGTACTGAAGCTGTCATTCTCAACGTCCACATGAATATTAAAATCCCCTACAATAACAACTTTGTCTGTTTTAAGGACTAAAGTTGACAAAAACTACGTACGGACCAGGTGCTTGGTACACTATAACAAAAAGAATGGTTGCAGTGATTTCCAACTTGGGTGCGAAAGACCAAGAACAAGGCTTTCAAATGAGTTATAGTTTGGTTTAGGTTTAGAGCTGATTAATAGGCTAGAGTCGAAGATAGCTGCAACTCCACCTCCTCGGCCTGTGCCTCGAGGAATGTGAGTATTAATATGACTGGGAGGGTGGATTCATTTAGGCTAACATATTCTCCATCACCCAGCCAGGTTTCAGTAAGACAAAATAAATCAATATCATAATCTGATATTAGTTCATTTACTAGTACACCTTTAGAAGAGAGAGATCTAATGTTTAAGAGTCCACATTTAATTTTCCTATTAGTTTGCACTATTGCTCTTGTGGTTTTAATTTTTATGAGGTTTTTATGTACAGCTCCTCTTCTGTTTATCTTTGATTTAAATAATTTCGATGGTCGGGGGACAGACACCGTCACTATAGGATTTTCACTAAGTAACTCCTGAAATGGAGGAGCAGAGAAGTGTGTTAGACTGCGACTCTGCCTCCTGGTCTCAACTCTGGGTTGTCATGGATTTGGTCCACTAATAAACTTGGCCAGATTTCTAGAAATGAGAGCTGCTCCTTCCCAAGTGGGATGGATGCCGTCTCTCCGAATCAGACCAGGTCTTCCCCAGAAGGTCTGCCAATGATCTACAAAACCCACATCGTTTGTTGTGTTTGTTTGAGATGTGTGTGAGCAGCAAGGGCATTGCATTACAAAAGCATGCTAGGTTTTTTAGTCTAAAAAATAAAGAAAATAACACTCCTCAGTCAAGACCAAGACCAGTTCCCCACATTACATGACACACAATAAAATGTAGAACGAGATCATAGGTACTTCTCAAATTGAACTGAAAGATCCACATTCCCATTAAAACACCCATACAAACACTAAGAGCTGAAATCAACTTAAGCATTGCGGGGAGGGTTGACAGTCGTTAACGGTAACAACGCAATTTTAATTAGCGTTATTGGTTGCATTTGAAGCAGTACGTTTTACATCCAATCAAAGTTTGGATGTTAACAAATAAATCAGACAATGAAAAATGAATTTATTGATATTCCCAAAGTCGTGGTCTTGACTGGTCTTCAAATAAAATTCTTATAAAAAGTCTTCAATGTCCGAGACCGAGACAAGACAGAGTACAAATGTGGTCGAGTCCGAGACAAGACCATCAAAAAGTGGCCTTAAGACCAAGACCGGTCTCGAGTACTACAACACTACTAGAATGTTATCATATCCACCAAATCTAAAAAAGCTATCCTTTTAGCAGTGTTTGACTATTAAATGTGCTCCCAGGTTTAAACGTATGTCCCCAGTAAGGTCTGTAAACCAATCAGAGGCAGAGTTGAATGCAAACTACTAACACTAATAAAAAAAAAGTTATTTGTTGTTAAATAAAAATAAGAAAATACATAAGTATATACAAGAAGTTGCATATAAAACCACCCATTAGCCACAGAGACGGGATCTCATAATTGGTCCTGTGGCCAAAAGGAGCTGTGGGTCCCAAGTGTGTTTGGTTAAATGATGATTGAAAGTAAATTCATTACACTGTGCAAAAAATATACACTATGTACGCATACTATTACCTTAAATATTTGGGTTGCTTAAACATTTTGAGACAGGGCCATTTTGACATGCTAGGGGCCTAGAAAAGGTAAACATGTAGGATGTAAACTCTTATCATTTCAGTTTTTATTGTGCAAAAAATGTACAATTACAAATTACCAAAAGTACCTGCTCCATTGCATGTGGCTGTCTGTGTGAGTGCATGTGTGTATGCATGTGTATCATAAGTTGGCTCAAAGTGATTACAATTTTTCTTCCACCTCTGGCTCTTGTGTCTCCATACTTTAGGTCTGCACCTGGTGGAGCACTGCAGTACAAGTCAGACTTATGGAAAATGCGAGCCCTGTGGTTCTGGGAAGTACAGCAGTCACCCTAATTACCAGTTATCCTGTGAGCCCTGCACATCCTGCTCACACCCCAACGGTATAGACACAATGGGACATCACTGTTTTTTTTATGTCCAGTAAAAGTGTAAAAATTGCAAAAGACAAGATTTCAGTGCAGTTAACGTTTTAGACACCAGAAATTCTGACATGTCATAGTAGGATTTGAAAAAGCATGGATGTTACTTAAATGAACGATTCTGTCTATTCAGGTGTCCCAGTAAGCTGTGACAGTGAACCAGTATGCACAATGCCGACTCCCATAAACTGAATCAGCTAAATGGAATTCAGCCATCATTCATTTTCTTATTTACAGCTGTGTTACAGCTGTTTTACTACTGTGACACATCAAAATTATGGAATCGATTAGTCATTCTGCAGAAAATGAATTGCAAACAATTTTGATAATCAGTTAATTATAAAGTAAATTTGCAAGCATAAATGCCAAATGTTCCTTGAATCCAGCATTTGAAATGTCACGATTTGCTGTCTTTCTGTTTTTGGAGAAAAAAATTTATTTAAAGACCAGAGCACGACCGAGGGTTTTTGGTGGCGCCAATATTAAAGTAAAAGAGACGATTTATGAGCCGATATTTTGATTTTGAAAAACATTTGGATAGTAGACCCCTCCTGTATAAACTACACTTAGAACAGGCCGATATTGAAAGCCTTTCTGTATATGGGCTATTATACCTTTTCCTAAGTGGATTATGTTAATAAAATAGATTACAGTCTCAACAACCTAACATGTAAACAATTGCACATCTATATAAATATTTGCTGCTAGAAGGTGCAACTTTTTCAGCCATTTGTAAACAGAGAGAATGAGAGAGAATAAGCGTGTGTATTTTACCTTAAACTGCTGTAATGACGACTTTCAATGTAGTATATTCATATCTAGAATCAGAAGGAGCTTTATTGCCAAGTAGTGTTTCACACATACAAGGAATTTGCTTTGGTGTTAAGGTGCTACATGCAGACAGACATACAGATGACACAAATAGATGTAGTCTAGTTTATCCCATTAGGCCGCGAGAAACCATTTCCCAACCACCATCTGGCTCTAAAACATGCCGTTTACGATAACGTCACAGTGACCTGTTGTTGAATGCAACTAATACTATATGACTGTCTACAACGAGGATTTGCAACATTAAATACAACGTTTCACATTTTGAAAAAGGAGCTAGATATTGTAAGGCAGGAAGCCGAGTAAGATTCTTGTTCAGCTCACTTTTATTCAGATGTCCCCTCTGGTTTAAACATTTCTGACACGCCGACTGTACTACAGACAAACATCTCGCAGATACAGGCTCAAGAATAAAAAAACACGGGGATCTTACGAACGCGGTTTACATCAACAGGTTAACAGTAGTACAACAACATGGTGTTCAGTAGCTTCATCGTATATACATTCAATAGAAAACTGTCTTGATACTACGACAGTGCCACGTAGCGGTTGCATGTAAATGATGAACACAACATCTCCTCTCTCTGTAAAAGATTTCACACTCAATTAGAATAAGTGTCAGCAGTAAAGAGCAGATCATAAGTAAAATCCATCTGAAAGAAAGTAAACTAGTTGTCCTATGGCACTAAACAAAATTATACACTACAATTGTAGTACCATTAGCAAAGGATAATAGGAATAAGGTAACTTCACATAAGGCACATTTACCATGAGGATTACTCTTTACTTAACTTTTAAATAACTTGTCTATTGAGTAACCAGTAATATTTCAACCGTGTTAACAATTTTAACTGAAACAATCAAGTCATCACAATCATCTCAGCATTTCCCAAGATTGGGCAAGTTAGGACATGACATAGTCCTTGTGCCATTTAGGCACATATATTTTAGAATAAGTCAGAAACTATAGTTTTACTGCTCATTACGATATTAGCACTCCCCCACTGATAAACACGGTAGAACAGGTGTTCTGTCGATTTATGCTACCTATCGAATGTGCTACTTAGCGGTTCTGCGCATGCGAATGACCTACGGCATTAGCTTTGTGGCTAATTTAGCAACGGGCCGCGATAGCTGCTGTAAATGATGTTAGAGAATATTTAGAAGTGATGAACTAGGGAGAGATGAGAGGACCGTTCACTAGAACTTTTTCAGAAATAAACCTACTATAATCATGTCTGTCAGCAGCGTAGCTTCCACCACTCAACTACCGTAACATTAAACATAAGTTACTGCTGTGAGCCAGGGAGGAAGCCGGGAGAGGGCAGTGAAAAACAAGATGGTTAGCAAATCATGAATGTTTTCAGGAGAGGAGAAGTGATGGGGCTGTTTTTATTATAATTTAAGTCATATAATTAACTTGACAAATTACCAAGTCACGGGCAACACAGCCACTCCGTCTTGTTTCTACGTGCTTCGTCAGACTCCGGTCAGTTTTCTCTTGTGCTTTCTGTGGTGAGGCCGTGTTGTTACCAGGGGAGCTGCAGAGCGCCCTCTGGTGGGAAAACAATGCAACACTCATGACATGAGTGCAGGATGTGACTGTTTCTTATTTAATAGTCACATACAGTATCTGCTGTTTTAAACGCCAATTCTGATTTAAATGCAGTTAGCTCATATCGGCCGATAATTTCGGCTGGCCAATAAATCACACGGGTTTTATTAAAGACATCAAGCTGGACTCTTAGTATTTTCAGACATTTTCTAAACATCAAACGATTAATCAAAAAAATTATGGTCCGATTAGTTGATAATGAAAATAATTGTTAGTTGCAGCCCTAATCAGAATCAATTCTACATTCAGAGATATACAGATTTCAATTTTTTTTACAATCAAGAGCAAGATTTCAGTTCATCTAGGAGAATTCAGTACTCTTTTTTTTCCTAAACAAATAGAGTTAACCCTGGTAATCTAATACAACCAGAATATTAAAGATTGTGTTTATAAACTGTTGTGTACCCCAAGTGACACAATATGTCACTTTTCTGTTTTGAAGTTAAAGTTTGAGGCAATGTGAAGGTCTGTCAGTCCATCTAATGTCTAATGCTGTGTGGTTTTACTATCCTTTCAGGTAATCTAGAGGTGGACGAACCCTGTACCCCTGCCATTGACACAAAGTGTCGATGTAAAAAGGATCACTATTGCAACAGTGGCACAGAAACCTGTAAACTCTGCCACCCCTGTAAAGAGTAAGTTCACCTCCTTCAAATATCTGTTAACTTGAAGATGTACAGGACGTGTAGCTTCTTTAAAAGTGTTTTCTGTTACAAAAGCATGTATTGATTTGTCCTCATATAGACAGCCAACATAATAAAGGCAAAAGATAAATGTGTTAATTGTTGCTGACATGATTCAGCCTGTCACTCATACTTGCTTTTCTTTTGGCTCAAGGTGTGGTGATGAGGGCATCAAAGTAGCCTGTACATCTAACAATAACACAGTCTGCAATGAAATTAAAGGTATTCTTTAGTTTAGCATTATTGCATTTTAATTAAATCATTAAGGCTTCAATTAATATATTGCCAAGTCATTTATTAACAAAAATTACATCATTTTGTTTGTAATAAAAATGAAATGTCAATTTCTTTACGTTTCAGAGGTAAGTCATGTAGGAGGCATAATAGCTGGCATCCTTGTTGCAGCTGTAATAATTGCAGCAGCAGTGGCTGGTGTGTTGTGGAAAAGGAGAAAATGTGAGTATTTCTAAATTATATAAACTATATATGTAATGGGACCAGCAGGGGGCACTAGTATCTCATGTGTTTCTCTGTAAAATAGCAAAGTGCATATTTGATTGCTGCTTTTGTATCTTAATAATATGTTTGTGTATCTTGTTTTCTGATCATTTATGTCATAAGGGCAGAGAACGCAGTCCCCAAAAACAAATGGCAATGAAGCTGATCTGGTAAATATTCTCTCCATTGTGATCTCTTTTAGCCTATTTATAATTATCTGACCAGCTGTAAGATGTTTAGTCTTTGTAGTGTTTTATCATACATGTTCACATGGATATATTTATTTCTTTTATTTTATTTAACCTTTATTTTACAAGGAATATTCAATAGAGATTCTGTCCCAGCCAAGACAGCAGCATAAAAAGTTTCACATAAAAGGATAAACAATAGATTTAAAACAGCAATTTATATCAATCAACAATGAATTGGCAGTGTACATTAGCAGGGCATGTGCATTCAGTGGATAGATAGCCCTTTTATTAATCTTCCATGCTTAAAAAATAATCTAGGTTAAGGTGACTCTGTAGCTCACACCAACGTGAGGGTCCAGTTATTTCTTTACACCAACAGAGAAACAGCATTATTTCTATAATAGACTTAATACGCTTGATATGATGTTTAAAGGGCAGATTGTCTTCTAGGAAAAAACCCAGTCACAATCTAATATACACCATCAGCTGTCTTCCTTAACCCAGAGAAGCACATCATTTTGGTATTGTCAACATTTACTACTAAGTCAACATTTATTTACTTAAGTTTCAATTAACGAAAATTCCTCTGAACAACATTGAAAGCAGACTGCACTTCCATTGGACTTGCTGAAGATGAGGCAGAACTATATATATATATGTGTGTGTGTGTGTGTATATAGTTCTGTACAGTTCTGTATAGTACTAGTACTAATATACTAGTACTCCGTCAGCAATCTCTAATGTCAATATAACATGTTTTCAAAAGGATGAGAATCTTGATTAAAAATAATATTAATGACAAACACTGAACACAGACACAGGACTAAACAGAGTTGCTTACATCATGCTGCCATGTATGATAAACGCTTTTTTGTCTCTCCTCTAACGTTGGCATAGCTGCCCCTTTCTGTAGGAGGTACAGGTTAGTTGTCTGAAACCTTGTCCTTGTTAGTTAGTGCTTGTTGTGTTTGTACTATTGTGGTGTGACACATTTGTAAAGCTTGTAATCACTGTGGAGTTGTAAATCTTGTATTAACATTCATTCTACTTCTGCTTCTCAGGAGATGCAAGGCCTTAGAGGTAAGAAAAGCCCCAGAACATGTTTTTTCATTGATTAGAGCTTTAATAGATATGTCTCTATATTTCTGTATGATCTCTATATCAATTGATTATTAGACCGAATTGACATTTCATTTCAAGTCATTATTCAGCCTGATATCAGCAGCAGTTAACTTAACATTTTCACAACATTTTATGCCTATTTATGCCCAGTTGTTACTATCTTTAAGTCAAATTACAACAACCTGTACATCTGATCTGCATTTTTGCTTTGTTTAATTAATCCCAATATCTTTCGTATTTTACAGTGTTTTCAGATGTGGATCTCAAGCCTCACCTGTTGGACATTGCAGACGTGATTGGATGGAAAGATTTGCGGGGTGTAGCAATGCGTAGCGGGATACCAGAATCCATCATTGAATCTTGTCAACTGAACAACCCTCGTGATTATCAGGAGCAGACATTTCAACTACTGAATATTTATGTGGAGCGTCAGGGCAGGGAGGCCTCAAACATCTTGATCCAAAAATTGCTGACAGGTGGCAAAAAGGCCAAAGCGCAAAAGGTGAAAGATATTTTGTCTAAAGCAGCTAGATCAAACATTCCTGACTGAATGTGTCTATTGTGAGCACTTTTTAAAATAATTGCAGTGCTGTCTACTGTATGAAATATTATTTTAAAAGGTATGAGTTGAGATGTTTACATGATAGGATTTAACTATAAATACTGATACTAAAAGCAGAAGTCTGTCATTTGTGAGCTATTAATAGCTTGCCCAGCAATAAATATCAGTGTATTTATAATAACTGGAAGTGTCATGTGGAGTTTTACTCCTATGTTGTGAGATTGACACTGGTCTTGTTTTTAATTCCCTGATGTTGGTAGATGCTGGATTTTTTTTTTTTTACAGTTCAGCTGTCCTTCCTAATTTTCAAACCAGATGTCTTCATTTAGGTAAATTCGCATTTTAAATTTTTATTGTTTTATTTGTTTATTGTTCCCTTTTTACTGCCATTTTCCCAGGCTTGTTGCAGTCCCACAAAATATTTTTGTACACACTAAGTATAACTGGGTTAAATCCAGTGATTTTTAATGTTCTTTCTGAAATAGAGTCCGACTAACTTCTTACTAAGTACTTATGGTATTTTCCCATATTCCTATTTTGTGAACTTACCCAAATATTGATTATATATTAATATTCATTAAAGTTCATGAAGACTACAAGCGTCTTGAAAATTGTGATCATTATCTCACCATCAGCGAGAAATTTACAAGACTGCTGAGATGTTTCTGGTGACTTACACACATTCCTGTTTGTTGAGTCTTTAGTCATTACTGGCAACTGTAAAAAAAAAAAATTTTTAAATCTGTGGTGTGTTCCAAAAAGGGGATTTCCTCCAAAAGTAGCAGTCTGTGTCAATATTTGCAAGATCCTTCTGTAATATCTGTCAACTGATGTGTTGTAAAGGGTCAGTTGACCCAAAGTACCCAATGCAGATACTTAAATTTTGGTTAAATTTGTCCAGGTTTTGTCTCTGAGATTTCTGGCTCTACCCCAATACAACGGAGGAGAATGTAAATTTGTTTGGGTTGCTCTGTGTCAAAACTTAGGACAAAAGTACATTTTTTATTTTTTGCAGCCTTAATGAGTATGCCAGTAAATTTCACTACACATATTGCTTGTGTATGCAACAAATAAAATCTTTGAGTGACCCTTTAACCTCGACTGGCTTTCTTTTTCAGCACCTCTGAGTGCGGAGGTGTTAAACTTTTTGAACAACGTTGCATTTAATCATTCATCATTAATTAATGTAATTTCACTATATCCATATATTAAATAGCCATACAGCAAAATGAAATGTAGTTTCTCTCAGGATCAGTATAGAAGAAATTCAGACCATCTATACACTTCAACAGATTCTTGTTTCCCTCCTGTAAATCCATGAGGAAGGAAGCCCATCGATTTAGCCCAGTTATTTTGGGTGTGTGGATTAGTTCATCTACTTTCATTTCTCATCATCTGACCCAAAATTGCAAAACTGGCACCAATGTGCCCTCATTCACTTCCAACATTAGGTAATGCTGCGAGAGCACCAGTCCACAGAAAGTCATGAGGCATTTATGGTAAAACAAAATTGTATTATAATGTTACTCAGTATAACTACTATACCTCTGTAATAGAAACATGAAACTATTAACTATTTAATGATTTAGAGGCACTTACAGGCCAACTAATTTTCTAACATGGGGGCACCATATATAGCACTTCATCACATTTCTTCAGTGAAAGGGCACCCTAAAGGACACTTCATCGTGTTTTATCCACTGGAAGGGCAGACTAGAGGGCACTTCATCGTGTTTTATCCACTGGAAGGACAGACTAGAGAGCCCCTCATTGTGTTTTATCCACTGGAAGGACAGACTAGAGGGCACTTCATTGTGTTTTATCCACTGGAAGGGCAGACTAGAGAGCCCCTCATTGTGTTTTATCCACTGGAAGGACAGACTAGAGAGCCCCTCATTGTGTTTTATCCACTGGAAGGACAGACTAGAGGGCACTTCATTGTGTTTTATCCACTGGAAGGGCAGACTAGAGAGCACTTCATCGTGTTTTATCCACTGGAAGGACAGACTAGAGAGCCTCATTGTGTTTTATCCACTGGAAGGACAGACTAGAGGCACTTCATTGTGTTTTATCCACTGGAAGGGCAGACTAGAGAGCACTTCATCGTGTTTTATCCACTGGAAGGGCAGACTAGAGGGCACTTCATTGTGTTTTATCCACTGGAAGGGCAGACTAGAGGGCACTTCATCGTGTTTTATCCACTGGAAGGGCAGACTAGAGGGCACTTCATCGTGTTTTATCCACTGGAAGGACAGACTAGAGGGCACTTCATTGTGTTTTATCCACTGGAAGGGCAGACTAGAGGGCACTTCATCGTGTTTTATCCACTGGAAGGACAGACTAGAGGGCACTTCATCGTGTGTTATCGACTGGAAGGGCAGAATAGAGAGCCCTTCATTGTGTGTTATCCACTGGAAGGACAGACTAGAGGGCACTTCATTGTGTTTTATCCACTGGAAGGACAGACTAGAGAGCACTTCATCGTGTTTTATCCACTGGAAGGACAGACTAGAGGGCACTTCATTGTGTTTTATCCACTGGAAGGACAGACTAAAGGGCACTTCATTGTGTTTTATCCACTGGAAGGGCAGACTAGAGGGCACTTCATTGTGTTTTATCCACTGGAAGGGCAGACTAGAGGGCACTTCATTGTGTTTTATCCACTGGAAGGGCAGACTAGAGGGCACTTCATTGTGTTTTATCCACTGGAAGGGCAGACTAGAGGGCACTTCATTGTGTTTTATCCACTGGAAGGGCAGACTAGAGAGCACTTCATCGTGTTTTATCCACTGGAAGGGCAGACTAGAGGGCACTTCATCGTGTGTCATCGACTGGAAGGAAAGACTAGAGAGCACTTCATCGTGTTTTATCCACTGGAAGGACAGACTAGAGGGCACTTCATCGTGTTTTATCCACTGGAAGGGCAGACTAGAGGGCACTTCATCGTGTTTTATCCACTGGAAGGACAGACTAGAGGGCACTTCATCGTGTGTCATCGACTGGAAGGAAAGACTAGAGAGCACTTCATCGTGTTTTATCCACTGGAAGGGCAGACTAGAGAGCACTTCATCGTGTTTTATCCACTGGAAGGGCAGACTAGAGGGCACTTCATCGTGTGTCATCGACTGGAAGGAAAGACTAGAGAGCACTTCATCGTGTTTTATCCACTGGAAGGGCAGACTAGAGGGCACTTCATTGTGTTTTATCCACTGGAAGGGCAGACTAAAGGGCACTTCATTGTGTTTTATCCACTGGAAGGGCAGACTAGAGAGCACTTCATCGTGTTTTATCCACTGGAAGGGCAGACTAGAGGGCACTTCATCGTGTGTCATCGACTGGAAGGAAAGACTAGAGAGCACTTCATCGTGTTTTATCCACTGGAAGGACAGACTAGAGGGCACTTCATCGTGTTTTATCCACTGGAAGGGCAGACTAGAGGGCCCTTCATTGTGTTTTATCCACTGGAAGGACAGACTAGAGGGCACTTCATCGTGTTTATCCACTGGAAGGGCAGACTAGAGGGCACTTCATCGTGTTTTATCCACTGGAAGGGCAGACTAGAGGGCACTTCATTGTGTGTTATCCACTGGAAGGGCACACTAGAGGGCACTTCATCGTGTTTTATCCACTGGAAGGGCAGACTAGAGGGCACTTCATCGTGTTTTATCCACTGGAAGGGCAGACTAGAGAGCACTTCATCGTGTTTTATCCACTGGAAGGGCAGACTAGAGGGCACTTCATTGTGTGTTATCCACTGGAAGGGCAGACTAGAGGGCACTTCATTGTGTTTTATCCACTGGAAGGACAGACTAGAGGGCACTTCAAGTCATTATTCAGCCTGATATCAGCAGCAGTTAACTTAACATTTTCACAACATTTTATGCCTATTTATGCCCAGTTGTTACTATCTTTAAGTCAAATTACAACAACCTGTACATCTGATCTGCATTTTTTGCTTTGTTTAATTAATCCCAATATCTGTCGTATTTTACAGTGTTTTCAGATGTGGATCTCAAGCCTCAACTGTTGGACATTGCAGACGTGATTGGATGGAAGGATTTGCGGGGTGTAGCAATGCGTAGCGGGATACCAGAATCCATCATTGAATCTTGTCAACTGAACAACTTTGAGCACTTTTTAAAATAATTGCAGTGCTGTCTACTGTATGTTTTATCCACTGGAAGGGCAGACTAGAGAGCACTTCATCGTGTTTTATCCACTGGAAGGACAGACTAGAGGGCACTTCATCGTGTTTTATCCACTGGAAGGGCAGACTAGAGAGCACTTCATCGTGTTTTATCCACTGGAAGGGCAGACTAGAGGGCACTTCATCGTGTTTTATCCACTGGAAGGGCAGACTAGAGGGCACTTCATTGTGTTTTATCCACTGGAAGGACAGACTAGAGAGCACTTCATCGTGTTTTATCCACTGGAAGGGCAGACTAGAGGGCACTTCATCGTGTTTTATCCACTGGAAGGACAGACTAGAGGGCACTTCATCGTGTTTTATCCACTGGAAGGGCAGACTAGAGGGCACTTCATCGTGTTTTATCCACTGGAAGGGCAGACTAGAGGGCACTTCATTGTGTGTTATCCACTGGAAGGGCACACTAGAGGGCACATCATTGTGTGTTATCCACTGGAAGGGCAGACTAGAGGGCACTTCATCGTGTTTTATCCACTGGAAGGGCAGACTAGAGGGCACTTCATTGTGTGTTATCCACTGGAAGGGCAGACTAGAGGGCACTTCATCGTGTTTTATCCACTGGAAGGGCAGACTAGAGGGCACTTCATCGTGTTTTATCCACTGGAAGGGCAGACTAGAGGGCACTTCATTGTGTGTTATCCACTGGAAGGGCACACTAGAGGGCACTTCATCGTGTTTTATCCACTGGAAGGGCAGACTAGAGGGCACTTCATCGTGTTTTATCCACTGGAAGGGCAGACTAGAGGGCACTTCATTGTGTGTTATCCACTGGAAGGGCAGACTAGAGGGCACTTCATCGTGTTTTATCCACTGGAAGGGCACACTAGAGGGCACTTCATTGTGTTTTATCCACTGGAAGGACAGACTAGAGGGCACTTCAAGTCATTATTCAGCCTGATATCAGCAGCAGTTAACTTAACATTTTCACAACATTTTATGCCTATTTATGCCCAGTTGTTACTATCTTTAAGTCAAATTACAACAACCTGTACATCTGATCTACATTTTTGCTTTGTTTAATTAATCCCAATATCTGTCGTATTTTACAGTGTTTTCAGATGTGGATCTCAAGCCTCACCTGTTGGACATTGCAGACGTGATTGGATGGAAGGATTTGCGGGGTGTAGCAATGCGTAGCGGGATACCAGAATCCATCATTGAATCTTGTCAACTGAACAACCCTCGTGATTATCAGGAGCAGACATTTCAACTACTGAATATTTATGTGGAGCGTCAGGGCAGGGAGGCCTCAAACATCTTGATCCAAAAATTGCTGACAGGTGGCAAAAAGGCCAAAGCGCAAAAGGTGAAAGATTTTGTCTAAAGCAGCTAGATCAAACATTTCTGACTGAATGTGTCTATTGTGAGCACTTTTTAAAATAATTGCAGTGCTGTCTACTGTATGTTTTATCCACTGGAAGGGCAGACTAGAGGGCACTTCATTGTGTGTTATCCACTGGAAGGACAGACTAGAGGGCACTTCATCGTGTTTTATCCACTGGAAGGGCAGACTAGAGGGCACTTCATCGTGTTTTATCCACTGGAAGGGCAGAATAGAGGGCACTTCATCGTGTTTTATCCACTGGAAGGGCAGAATAGAGGGCACTTCATTGTGTTTTATCCACTGGAAGGGCAGACTAGAGGGCACTTCATTGTGTGTTATCCACTGGAAGGGCAGACTAGAGGGCACTTCATCGTGTGTTATCCACTGGAAGGACAGACTAGAGGGCACTTCATCGTGTTTTATCCACTGGAAGGGCAGACTAGAGGGCACTTCATCGTGTGTTATCCACTGGAAGGACAGACTAGAGGGCACTTCATCGTGTTTTATCCACTGGAAGGGCAGACTAGAGGGCACTTCATCGTGTTTTATCCACTGGAAGGGCAGACTAGAGGGCACTTCATCGTGTTTTATCCACTGGAAGGGCAGACTAGAGGGCACTTCATTGTGTGTTATTCACTGGAAGGGCAGACTAGAGGGCACTTCATCGTGTTTTATCCACTGGAAGGACAGACTAGAGGGCACTTCATTGTGTGTTATCCACTGGAAGGACAGACTAGAGGGCACTTCATCCTGTTTTATCCACTGGAAGGGCAGACTAGAGAGCACTTCATCGTGTTTTTCCACTGGAAGGACAGACTAGAGGGCACTTCATCGTGTTTTATCCACTGGAAGGACAGACTAGAGGGCACTTCATCGTGTGTTATCGACTGGAAGGGCAGACTAGAGGGCACTTCATTGTGTTTTATCCACTGGAAGGACAGACTAGAGGGCACTTCATCGTGTGTTATCGACTGGAAGGGCAGACTAGAGGGCACTTCATTGTGTGTTATCGACTGGAAGGGCAGACTAGAGGGCACTTCATTGTGTGTTATCGACTGGAAGGGCAGACTAGAGGGCACTTCATCGTGTTTTATCCACTGGAAGGGCAGACTAGAGGGCACTTCATCGTGTTTTATCCACTGGAAGGGCAGACTAGAGGGCACTTCATCGTGTTTTATCCACTGGAAGGGCAGACTAGAGGGCACTTCATTGTGTGTTATCCACTGGAAGGGCACACTAGAGGGCACATCATTGTGTGTTATCCACTGGAAGGGCAGACTAGAGGGCACTTCATCGTGTTTATCCACTGGAAGGGCAGACTAGAGGGCACTTCATTGTGTTATCCACTGGAAGGGCAGACTAGAGGGCACTTCATCGTGTTTTATCCACTGGAAGGGCACACTAGAGGGCACTTCATTGTGTTTTATCCTCTGGAAGGACAGACTAGAGGGCACTTCAAGTCATTATTCAGCCTGATATCAGCAGCAGTTAACTTAACATTTTCACAACATTTTATGCCTATTTATGCCCAGTTGTTACTATCTTTAAGTCAAATTACAACAACCTGTACATCTGATCTACATTTTTTGCTTTGTTTAATTAATCCCAATATCTGTCGTATTTTACAGTGTTTTCAGATGTGGATCTCAAGCCTCACCTGTTGGACATTGCAGACGTGATTGGATGGAAGGATTTGCGGGGTGTAGCAATGCGTAGCGGGATACCAGAATCCATCATTGAATCTTGTCAACTGAACAACCCTCGTGATTATCAGGAGCAGACATTTCAACTACTGAATATTTATGGAGCGTCAGGGCAGGGAGGCCTCAAACATCTTGATCCAAAAATTGCTGACAGGTGGCAAAAAGGCCAAAGCGCAAAAGGTGAAAGATATTTTGTCTAAAGCAGCTAGATCAAACATTTCTGACTGAATGTGTCTATTGTGAGCACTTTTTAAAATAATTGCAGTGCTGTCTACTGTATGTTTTATCCACTGGAAGGGCAGACTAGAGGGCACTTCATTGTGTGTTATCCACTGGAAGGGCAGACTAGAGGGCACTTCATCGTGTGTTATCCACTGGAAGGACAGACTAGAGGGCACTTCATCGTGTTTTATCCACTGGAAGGGCAGAATAGAGGGCACTTCATTGTGTGTTTCCACTGGAAGGGCAGACTAGAGGGCACTTCATCGTGTGTTATCCACTGGGAGGACAGACTAGAGGGCACTTCATCGTGTTTTATCCACTGGAAGGGCAGACTAGAGGGCACTTCATCGTGTGTTATCCACTGGAAGGACAGACTAGAGAGCACTTCATCGTGTTTTATCCACTGGAAGGACAGACTAGAGGGCACTTCATCGTGTTTTATCCACTGGAAGGACAGACTAGAGGGCACTTCATCGTGTGTTATCCACTGGAAGGGCAGACTAGAGGGCACTTCATTGTGTTTTATCCACTGGAAGGACAGACTAGAGGGCACTTCATCGTGTGTTATCGACTGGAAGGGCAGACTAGAGGGCACTTCATTGTGTGTTATCGACTGGAAGGGCAGACTAGAGGGCACTTCATTGTGTTTTATCCACTGGAAGGGCAGACTAGAGGGCACTTCATCGTGTTTATCCACTGGAAGGGCAGACTAGAGGGCACTTCATCGTGTTTTATCCACTGGAAGGGCAGACTAGAGGGCACTTCATCGTGTTTATCCACTGGAAGGGCAGACTAGAGGGCACTTCATTGTGTTTTATCCACTGGAAGGGCACACTAGAGGGCACATCATTGTGTGTTATCCACTGGAAGGGCAGACTAGAGGGCACTTCATCGTGTTTTATCCACTGGAAGGGCAGACTAGAGGGCACTTCATTGTGTGTTATCCACTGGAAGGGCAGATAGAGGGCACTTCATCGTGTTTTATCCACTGGAAGGGCACACTAGAGGGCACTTCATTGTGTTTTATCCTCTGGAAGGACAGACTAGAGGGCACTTCAAGTCATTATTCAGCCTGATATCAGCAGCAGTTAACTTAACATTTTCACAACATTTTATGCCTATTTATGCCAGTTGTTACTATCTTTAAGTCAAATTAAAAACCTGTACATCTGATCTACATTTTTGCTTTGTTTAATTAATCCCAATATCTGTCGTATTTTACAGTTTTCAGATGTGGATCTCAAGCCTCACCTGTTGGACATTGCAGACGTGATTGGATGGAAGGATTTGCGGGGTGTAGCAATGCGTAGCGGGATACCAGAATCCATCATTGAATCTTGTCAACTGAACAACCCTCGTGATTATCAGGAGCAGACATTTCAACTACTGAATATTATGTGGAGCGTCAGGGCAGGGAGGCCTCAAACATCTTGATCCAAAAATTGCTGACAGGTGGCAAAAAGGCCAAAGCGCAAAAGGTGAAAGATATTTTGTCTAAAGCAGCTAGATCAAACATTTCTGACTGAATGTGTCTATTGTGAGCACTTTTTAAAATAATTGCAGTGCTGTCTACTGTATGTTTTATCCACTGGAAGGGCAGACTAGAGGGCACTTCATTGTGTTTTATCCACTGGAAGGGCAGACTAGAGGGCACTTCATTGTGTGTATCCACTGGAAGGGCAGACTAGAGGGCACTTCATCGTGTGTTATCCACTGGGAGGACAGACTAGAGGGCACTTCATCGTGTTTTATCCACTGGAAGGGCAGACTAGAGGGCACTTCATCGTGTGTTATCCACTGGAAGGACAGACTAGAGGGCACTTCATCGTGTTTATCCACTGGAAGGGCAGACTAGAGGGCACTTCATCGTGTTTTATCCACTGGAAGGGCAGACTAGAGGGCACTTCATCGTGTTTTATCCACTGGAAGGGCAGACTAGAGGGCACTTCATTGTGTGTTATTCACTGGAAGGGCAGACTAGAGGGCACTTCATCGTGTTTATCCACTGGAAGGGCAGACTAGAGGGCACTTCATCGTGTGTTATCGACTGGAAGGGCAGACTAGAGGGCACTTCATCGTGTGTTATCCACTGGAAGGACAGACTAGAGGGCACTTCATCGTGTTTATCCACTGGAAGGGCAGACTAGAGGGCACTTCATCGTGTTTTATCCACTGGAAGGGCATGTTTTATCTACCATAGGGCATCCTAGAGAGCACCTTCGCGGCATTTTTGTTTTTTCCAAACACAGAGCACAGGAAGTGATGGCCTGGCACCTGAAATTAAGTACTAAGAGGTGTCTGTGCAAAAACTACATGTACAACTGTCAAAATGGAGATAAATGAAATTCAAACATGGTGGGGAAGTTCAGTTCATATCATACATATTTGTGTTCATTCTATATTTTTCTTTCTTTCATTTTTCATCTTTTGCATTTGATGTATTCAATAACTTAAAATTTAAAAAAATCTGTAATTATGCAGTTGCTTTTGGATTGATGATATGGATAATAACATCACAACTATAAAGTATTTAAATTTGAGGAAATTGCTTCTACCTTTGTGAGTAATTATAGAGTGTGAGTGAAAACAGATGTGTGGACTGAAAGAATGAAACAATGCAAACACCTGTTACATAAAGTCTTACCTTTGTGTGTTCATAATGGCCACTGATTGTACACATTCAGATTTACACATTTAAATTTCAGTATATTTATTTATTGTCTTTGTGAACTATTTACAATGATGTTAAATATTTTGCTAAAATGTTTTGCCATTCAAAAACATTTCTTTGGTTATAAAAGCACTCATGCAAACACTCAAAGTGTGGTGAAATGTGGACAAACGTGTGTATTTAGCTGTATTTTAGTTAAACATGGAGAAGTGAATGCAGTAGTCACTTTTTGTGGACATTTCCGGTGAAAGGATATTGCAACTGAGGGACATCACAAGTGACTGAACTTGAGCCAGCTATTTCTTCATGAAGAAGCAAACAATAAACATTTTACAGCCACATTTTTAAGCCTATGTATGGAGTCCAAATAGTCTTATAACACACCCAACTCATTCTCTTATAAGCATTAAGAAAATGGGAACTTTTGCACAAAATTTTGTACAAACTTTACTGATGTACATTGAATGCAGTTTTTTTATCTGTTGGTTTTGGGGCTCTACATCCAGAGGGGAGGGTTTAATATTTTGAAGATTTTCATAAATCCAAGAACCTGAAGGATAATTACAAAAAAACAAAAACACAACAACACTGTTTTACATTCTGAGGCAAAAGTAAAGTAGTTGGAGAAAAAAAACAATTATATTTCAGTGCTTTATGAGGATTAAGTGGTACTTTGAAACATTCTTTATGGTGAATGAACATTGTGTTACAAAGAGAAAACTTCAGGCCACTTCTGCAGCATAATCCACATTTCTGCTGTCAATCTATATGCCTAACCCTCTTTTGCAAATAGTCACATTCATGAAAAAAACATCACTAAATACGTGACTTCTGTCTCATTCTTTGATCTTGCCAGCAGGCGCGAGCTCACTCATTGACTCATTCATTAGTCTGAACTACTATTTTTGTTACTGACGCACTTTAAAGTTTCTGTTTAGATTTTTATACCTTTTGAAACAACACTGTTGAAAACATAGCCTTGATTAAGATAGAACTTTTCAAACTAGACCTATTTTGAGCATGAAACACAACAGGAGTGTTTCATGCTCAAATGTTTTAGTATAAATTTTAAAATGTCAGCATCAGTTTAATCAAAGTCAGTTTTCTTCATTATTTTTTTATTAACAGTAGAACAAACCTGTCCTTCATTTATTATGACAATCACAACCTTTTGAAAGTCTCTGTGTTTCTTGACTTCCTCTGTCTGTTTTCTCCCAGTAGCGTTCCAAAAAGTCTGTCCCAGTGAGTGAAGTATGGGGCATAGTTTACTTTGAATTTGAGGTGGTGGAGGTCATGGTGCGGAGCTCCTCCGTAGAGGCTTAAAGGCACCAGTCTATGTGGAGACCAGGGAAATTCGTAGCCCGAGTGAGCCTCAACAGACAGATACATGTTTATGACATAGAAGAGCATCTCGGTGAGTGTATGGCAGTTCAGGAGGGCAGGGTTCAGTGTTGTGAAGAAGCTGAGGCTCAGCATCTCCCAGACACCTGTGTGTTCTGTTGCCAGCGAAAAGGAGGCCGTGTAGATGTGGTGCTCCTTGTGGAAGACATACAGCCAGGACACCTTGTGATGCAGCAGATGCCACAAACAGATCTCCATGTCGAACAGGAGGAGGCAGGCCAGTACATCCTTAAGAACAGACTGCATCTCGGGTGCCAAAGGAGGAAAAGACACAGGTCTCAAGTACCAATGCACAACAGAAATGGGGAAAATGAAGCAGACGTGGTTGTGGAAGATTTTGAGCAAGCACCTCGAAGCCACTGCCAATGTCACCTTGTTTTGAGGCTGGATCTTGAAGCGGCGTACCAGGGTGAGTCTTGAACAGAGCAAATCCAGACATAAGTAAGGCAAGCAGCAGCTCAGGTGGATGGTCAGAGAGAATAAAACTGGGAAAAATGGAGATCTAAGGAGGCTTTGTTCTCTCAGCCAGTCCCAAAGAATCTGCAGAAGGAGTTTCTCTGTGCTCTCTGAATTTGTCATCTCTGCAACATGAGAAAACTTGACTGTACTGACACATTTCTACTTTCTGAAGGATGGTGAAATGTTATGTAAGACTCAAGTGAGACTTGAAAAGCATTTCCTGGGGAGTTTTTTATTGAAGACTCTGAAAACAGAAGTTTAACCTCTTTGTTTCCATTAGATGTCTCTTTAATTATGTGAACGAAGTTTGCAATGTCACTTTTATACTGTTTTAAGACAGTGGATTTCTGCTTCCAAAGTTCAAAGTTGTGATGTTATTGCAGTTCTTACAAGAGTTAACTTGTTACAAGGAATTAGTTGTGTTCAATCTGTGCATCCTGCTGCCTCATCTTTAGTAGTAAATTGTTGCCTATTTGGTTTACATTTTGCAGCACATTAGTTGAAGTATCTTAAAACTGGAAATTGGCAAAATCAAACAAAAGCTTTTATGCACACTCTAGACCTCCTTCATTGAATCATGACTGATTTAATAATGTAAGACAATGAAATAAAATGAAACTGATTGAGAGCTCTTCTGTTTAGGATGATTATAAATGTCACATATAACAGGCATTTTGTAATGTATTTTACATTAATTGTGAGAATATTGAATATCTGAGACAGTTTTTGAAGAGGGATCAGTTGCCTGGCACTTCTTGTAGATTATTGATAGCTCTGTCTACAGTATTTCCTGTTTTGATCCGGTAACCCAACAGCAAAGTTAAAATAACTGCAACACTGGCCTTAAATACCCCCAATGGTACTGTGTCAGTACTACACTGACCCCTGCTGGGTATTTTTAAGCCAGTGATTTTTAGTGTAACTGTTCAACAAAAAAGGAACCTGAAAAATACAAAGAAACTTACTTCTCATACAGAGAAAATAAAGTGTGTCCATTTCTTTCAGTGTGGCTTCGTTTCTGGAGCATTTCTGACAAACTGTGTGGAAGAGGCACATATCCTGTGATTTTGAAAAAAGGACACTTGCAAACATCTGAGCTTCACCCACACTGTAAACACAAATAAATTCAGAATACTCAAAATACTGGTGGAAACTGATTATACAGTTCAAGTTCCCTTTATTAGTATCAAAACCTTAGGCACATCTTGCATAAAGCTGAATAGAAAAAGCCCCTTTTCCACTGCACGGTACCAGCTCGACTCGCCTTTTTTTGGTTTTCCATTGTGGAAAAGTTGTACCTGTACCTGCTTCCCGGTATTTTTTTTCGTATCACCCCCGTCGAGGTTCCAAACGAGCTGAGGGATACTAAAATGTGACATGAAAACACAGCAGACCACTGATTGGTCAGAGAATCGTCACTATTCATTGCACGCGACAGAGACCAGCAACAGAAAGTTTTATATTTTACAATTTTCATACATTACTTCATCACTAAATCCACTTATGAGAAGTTCTGAGGTAATAAATCAACTGTGTAGATTTCGTATATTGACAGTTTTATGAGGAGTGATGGCGGAACAAAAATGTGCTTGAAATTTTTCGGGGTTGAGGAGCTCATACTTGGTATATGTTCGCCGTCAATAACTACCGCTGTCAATACTGTACATCTAAATCACACAACTTACAGATTGTTACACGTGTAAGTTAAGTTACATATGTAACCGTCTATGCCAACGGTGGCTAGATTTAGCTCCTGAAGTAACATTAGCAGCATTAGCTTTTTTCCCTTTGGATAACAGTTTGTTCATGTTTTGTAAAGCACTTTGCAAGGGCATAGGTTCGCATCTGTCTTAACATGTTGACGACGCTCAGGTTAGTTGTCAAAAAAAATCTGTATCATTTAGACTGTTCAGTGTAGCTTTTCACATTTAACTTTAAACAGTGTGCAAATACTTTGCTGGCTGTATGAATTGATCTTAGTTGAACTGAAGTTTATGTAGCCTACTACGACAGTGTTTCCCAACCCTTTCCTGGAGAAAGTTACCCCCAGTCCTGCATGCTTTACTCTCCTCCTGCTTCAACACAGCTGATTGAGGCAGCTTCAGGATTCATAACATGTTGGTATAGTTTGAATCAGCTGTTTGGAGCAGTGAGATGTTTAACATACACGGTTATTTAAACAGTTATCCAAATAAAGTATCCTCCTCACCACAGCCACTGTTG
>NW_024040629.1:7500-25003 GCF_014851395.1 Micropterus salmoides | reverse complement strand
TGGTTTTATTTAATCTAGTCTAATTTAGTCTGGTATAATCTAATCTAGTCTAATCTATCTGGTTTTATTTAATCTAGTCTAATCTAGTCTGGTATAATCAATCTAGTCTAATCTAGTCTGTTTTATTTAATTTAGTCTAATCTAGTCTGGTTTTATTTAATTTAGTCTAATCTAGTCTGGTTTTAATTTAGTCTAATCTAGTCTGGTTTATTTAATCTAGTCTAATCTAGTCTGTTTTATTTAATTTAGTCTAATCTAGTCTGGTTTTGTTTAATTTAGTCTAATCTAGTCTGGTTTTATTTAATCTAGTCTAATCTAGTCTGGTATAATCTAGTCTAGCCACGTTTTCATGACTAGCATCCTGATTCGACGTCCATCTTGTCAGGATCAGGTATCGGTCCGACCATCCAGATCGGAGAGGAGACGGTCACCGTGGATGCAAAGGCTGCTGGGAAAGGTAAAGTCACCTGTAAGGTGTCGACTCCTGACGGAGCGGAGCTGGACGTGGACGTGGTGGAGAACGCTGACGGGACGTTTGATATTTATTACACGGCTCCGGAGCCCGGGAAGTACGTCATCACTATCCGGTTCGGAGGAGAAAACATTCCCAACAGCCCCTTCCACGTGGTGGTGAGTCACAGCGGGGTCGGGGTCTTTGTCATGTGGATTACAGGTTACATTTTACTCTTCAGTCTCTTTCTGTCAACGATGATGATGGGTCACTAGAAAACATTTTTAAAGGTCAGAAATGTTGGGAACCGCTTGTGCATAAGTGCTTTGACTCTGAGAAAAAGTGCACTATGCACTGTGAGTACGGACGGTGCACCGGAATCTGTAAGAACCTTTGGTATATCAGCCCGGAATCTAACATCCACCGCGACCTGCTAAACTAAGTCGTAACAATGAGCACAAATGGAGTTGCTAACGTGTAAATAAAGTTCTGTGAATTGAACTGAAATGGATCTGTTGGATGGATTGTGAGGTCAACTTTTCAGTTCATGACCTCTAAAACTGTCAGCCTTCAGAATAATGCTAACACCAAGTACAAAGATGCTAACATGAGAGTAAGATTAATACAGTTTAAAGTACATGTAAAAGGTGTATTTATATAGTTTAGTACATGTTTGTGCATGGAGGTGTGTGTGGTGTGTTTTCCCTAAAGCTTGTACCTTGTTCCCCGTCAGGCGAGTGAAACCATCCCAATAATAGAGGAGCCATGTGACAAGCTTCAGTTACAGCAGTCCTATGTGGGCTTCTCCCCTCAATGGGTACACAGAGTTATTACTGCTCTTCAGACAAGCCGTCCTCTGTCCTACACTGGAGCTGCAGGGTCAATCACGCCCCACATTCACTGATAGATCTGTCACTGGCTCAGCATGGGGCTGCATGGTTATTCTGCATGATCAACTGTCTGCTGCTGGGGGGGGGGGGGACTTCCATCATATTTCATTTTTATTTATTCTGATGATTTGATTATTTATTATTTTCATTTATTTATTTATTATCTTATGTTGATTTATTTTTGACTTTATAATGTCTTTTATTATTATATCTTTTCTTTATTGTTTAGATCGCTGTTTATATTCGTATTTTTCTATCTTACCGGTTTTATAAAGGACTACGTACAATATTGAACAGTTTAAATGGCTGTTTGGTCTAAATCTGCATCCAGCCTCTGATGCTCTCTCTCAGCCTCTCTGCTGTCCTGCTGTGTTTCCTCCTGCCTCCCTCCTCTCTCTGGACCATATCCCAGAGTTCCCAGTATGGTGACACTAACGCCTCTCCCCTCTGGCTCTGGTTTAGGCCACCGATGATCCCATCAGCCCCGTGGAAGGGATGGAGCCCGTGCTCCGCCCTTCAGTCTGGTCATTCCCTTCACCGTGCAGAAAGGAGAGATCACAGGTAAGAGCTGGCTGTTCACATGTCGCTCTCTGAGAGGAAATCTATAATTTCAGCGTGAATTTCTGTTTTGCTACAGAATGAAAACGGAGGTGCAGAGAGTGAGAATGCATGCTTTATTCAGAATGATGAATGTGTTATTGTTAAATTGAGTTGGACAGGACTGACAGCATGAAGCAGATTCAAATTCCTGTTGATATATCAAATTTAAAAATACTGTCTTGATGGTCATTTCAAGTGTTTTCAGTTTAAGCAGAAAATAAGGTCTGTGCTCCAAATGAGCCCAAACATCTTTAGCATTATGTGATGCAGAAGAAATGACACCAGTTTTTAAACCTTCCTATTTATATAAACTGCATTCATGTTGAAAATATTGATTTGTGAAGCCAAATCACTTTTTAAAAAAAAGTATGTGAACCCTTTGGAATCACCTGGATTTCTGATCTTCATCAACAACAGACAAACACAGTGTGCTTAAACTAACTCCACACAAACAATTATATGTTTTCATTGAACTCATCGTGGAAACATTCACAGTGCAGGCTGGAAACAGTATGGCTGTTTCTCAGGTCAGCAATATCTTGGGATGTCAGGTGTGAATCGTTCTCTTGAGGTTATGGCATGGCATCTCAATCAGGTTGAGGTCAGGACTCTGACTGGGCCACTCCAGAATGCGTATTTTCTTCTTCGTTCTGTTGTTGATTTACTTCTGTGCTTTGGGTCGTTGCCCCGTGGCATCACCCATCTTCTGTTGGTGGACATTCTTCTACAAGATTTATTGATAACTTTGGAATTTACTTTTCCTTCGATGATAGCAGGAAAAAAAAATAAATAAAGGTCTTCTTTTTTCTTTTTTTGCGATTTGGTTTTGAAACAGAATAATCAAAGAACGAACCATTCAGGGATAAGCCATGACAAGTTAACAGCTGTGGTTTGTTTTGTCCTCCAGGTGAAGTGCGAATGCCGTCTGGTCGAACCGCCTGTCCTCACATCACCGACAACAAGGACGGCACCGTCACCGTGAAATACTCCCCGACAGAACGAGGCCTGCACGAGATGGACATCAATATGATGGAAAACATATCCCAGGTATTCACTTCAGATGGTTTTTGTTTTTCAGGCTCAGCTGGAGAAAAAAGGATGGATTCAATCTGAGCTCCCAGTTATTGGAGACAAGCAGTATTGTCTGTCTGTGAAGACTCTCAGTCTTCCAGGTCATAGTCCTGGTCATAGGTCAAGGACGGTTAAACTCAAGGGTAACTGGACTTGGTTGGACAGATATTTAACCTCTGTGGAGCACTAACGAACCGCTTGGTAGTGCTCCACAGAGGTTAAATGGCTGTTGTAACGACAGTCATAGTGGTCACTGGAGTCACCTGAGGCCAAGTCTGAACAATTGACGTTGGTGTCATCACATGAGGCCAAACGGGAGCGTTTGTTAAGTCTCCGGGGAAGAGATGAAAGCACAGCATTGTAGGTCGGAGATAAGTGGTGTGACCTCCTCCCCTGTTGAGAGATGGTTTCTCTACTCTGGTCTAAACGGCCTCTTTCAAACTGTCTGTCCTCCTGGGCCAGAATATGAACATTGTTGTCCTCTGTCCTTCAGATGTAAGTAGACTGCTGAGTCTTGACCTGAGGAGTTGGCCCTTCTGTGTTGAGCCATGCGTTTGTGTAGTGATTGTTTAGTCTCGCCAATATACAGGTCTGTGCATTCCTCACTGCATTGGACCGCATACACTAGATTGCTTTTCTTGTGTTTGGGTGTGCGGTCTTTATGGCGGACCAGGATCTGTATTAGCGTTAACTGGCCTCTTCATAATATTCCTGTTGTGTTTCCTCTGTTACAGGAAGTCCACTCCAGTTCTACGTTGATGCCATTAACGGTGGTCATGTGACGGCGTACGGCCCTGGTCTGAGTCACGGCACAGTGAACAGACCGGCCACCTTCACCATCGTTACTAAAGACGCTGGAGAAGGTATCCTTTCACAACATACTCCAAGTGTTAGTCATGATGTTTTAAATCATATGGTACCAATACATTCTTCTACATATTAAGGGTGGTGATGGCGCAATGGATAAGACACATGCCTATGGTGTGAGAGACCCTGGTTCAATCCCCCACTGTGACCCATCCACCATTGTGTCCCTGAGCAAGACACTTAACCCCTGGTTGTTCCAGAGGCATGCGAACAGATGGTTTTGGATAAAAGCTGTTGATGTCAATACACACTCAACACTTCATCCATGTTTACCTGTTATCGTCATAAAGTCTGGACTACAAAGTCCAAAGAAAGACATTCTGGACATAAGTTGGGAATCAACTGGACTTTAGTTGAGAATAAAACTGTGTGAAAAAGAGAGTATTATATTGAATTTACCGTGTAAGTTTTATAGCATAGGTGATCACATGGATTTAACAAGCTTTTATTGGGGCCCGGCCTTCATCTCTCTCTGCAGGTGGTCTGTCTCTGGCTGTTGAGGGTCCGTCTAAAGCAGAGATCAGCTGTAAAGACAACAAAGACGGGACCTGTACTGTGTCCTACCTGCCCACCGCACCTGGAGACTACAACATCATCGTCAAGTTTGATGACAAACACAGCCGGCAGCCCCTTCACCGCCAAGATCACTGGTACTAAAACTCTGTGTGTGTCTCTGTGTCTTTGCATTTTATTTCACTTTATGCAGACGACATTCTTTTATCTTCCTGTGATGCCCATTAAAAACATCTGCAGTCTGTTTCTTACTTGAGTTGATTTGACTTGACTTATCTCCAGGTGATGAGTCCATGAGGACGTCTCAGCTGAATGTCGGCACAGCAACAGACGTTTCCTTAAAAATCACAGAGACAGACCTGAGCAGTCTGATGGCGAGCATCAGAGCGCCATCTGGGAACGAGGAGCCATGTCTGCTGAAGAGGTTGCCCAACAGACACATTGGTCAGTTTCCAGCTGAGGAAATGTGTTTCTGTCTATGTGTAATGTGACATCTTTAAGGGGTCTCTGGCAATAGCTTACAAAACCCTGTTCTGTTTGAAATTGACTGATAAATAGGCAAAGGAACTCTTGTATAAGGCACTCCATGTTTCTGTTGTTCAGTGACAGAGATTACCTCAGCAACAATAATCAGTATCGGCTTAAATAAGACTAAAGGACAAAATATGAGGATGTGTTTTAAAGAAAGCACTTGAGATGATCGAGGCGATACAACCTGCAGAGGACAGACTCAGTAACTTGGGTCACAATTCTGATGATATGACAAAATCCAAAAATATGTGACTACACTTGGATGTTACACTTGAAATGACTCGATATCCTCCCCAAGCCTCAAGAGGATATGTGAGGCTGACACGTTTTAGTTTTGCCTGTTAGCAAATATGATTTAAACATCAACATGTTGACCTCTAGAAGAGCCAGATGATCACCAAAGTTATTACAGTTCAACTTGAGGGGAACATGAAGGTCTGAGCCACATTTCATCGGACTAGCTGACAGATTATCACAATCAGATATAAAGCCTCCAAGTAACAACTTTGTTCAATAGTTGACGTTGTTCAAAGAATGCTAACTTGAGTTAACATTAATGTTCTTAATCCAGTTATAACTTAAAGCAGGCAGTTAGCTAAACTTTTCCTACATGAAATGTGATCACAATCCAGGAAGCATCCACGTCTGTCTGTCAGTGACTGCAAGCCAGCAGTAAAATTTGTTGCTCCTAATAAGAAAGACTTCTTTTTTAGGACTTGAAATGTAAAGTTTAGCACTTGAATTTGACTTGAGACTTACAGTAGCCATGTTTCAATCTAATTATCAAGCGAATTTTAAGTGAACTTTTGAAAAATAGAAATTGTGAATTAGGCGAGTTTCCATCAGCTGGTTTGGAGTGAATAAAATTGGCTACACAAAGTATAGTTACATCAGTTGTGATAAACAAGAAGTAGAGGTTGCAAACCAGAAATAAAACCAGTCGCACAACCTAAAGAACATGGATCTGAGAAAAATGGAAAGAGCTCTTCAGAAATGTGTTTCGTGCATCTGATAATGTTCCTCCGGCCTGCAGGGATCTCGTTTACACCAAAGGAAGTGGGCGAACACGTGGTGAGCGTGAAGAAGAACGGGAAACACGTGACCAACAGTCCGTTCAAGATCATGGTGGGTCAGTCGGAGATTGGAGACGCCAGCAAGGTGAAGGTTTACGGCCAGGGGCTGGTGGAGGGACACACCTTCGAAGTGGCCGAATTCATCGTTGACACCAGGAGTGCAGGTAAGAAGAACACCTTCGTTTCAACAGGTTAGTCATGTAGAACTTTTTATGCGATCACATTGTCTTCCTCAGCAGATGGAGCTAAAGATGAAGGTACCATCCATTTTCTGTGAAACTTCAAGGACTGTTGGTCCGTTTTGGCTTTTTAACCTTTGAAACAGCAAAAGAATCATCAGTCAGAATAAAACATCAAGTTTCTTTTAGTTTGATGAAAGGAGTTTTGTTATTTGAAGTCCACCACCTTCCCCCCCTCATCATCCTCTCTGGTCTCAGGTTACGGAGGTCTGGGTCTGTCCATCGAGGGTCCCAGTAAAGTGGACATTAACTGTGAGGACGTGGAGGACGGGACGTGTAAAGTCACTTACTGTCCAACTGAACCTGGAAACTACATCATCAACATCAAGTTCGCCGACCAACACGTCCCAGGTACGAACCCAGCTGCAGTCTGATCATTGAGACTTTATTTCACTGCAGTCATTTCCCAAAGTATTGTGTAGTTTTCAGCACAGTTTTGATTGTTTAAAAAAATGATCCTTAATCCCAACTTTCTAGGCAGCCATTGGTTTTAAAAACGTATTCATTGTCGATCAATATAAAACAAAGCACCTCGACAGACTTCTGATTTTCCCAGGAGGCCCTGTGTTTTATTTTATTGTAATCATTTGAAAGGCATTGTTCATTATCCTTTTATTTAAAACATATTTCCACAGAATTTGGTGATTTTACAGTTTGATTTTCAAATTTTAACCATGTGATTCATGCATTTTATTTTATTTTGTTTTATATTGTATGTGAATTTTCCTGGTTTAAGTTTAAATGAACCGTTGTTACATTTTGTGTGAACAGGAAGTCCGTTCACGGTGAAGGTGTTTGGTGACGGCAGGATGAAGGAGAGCATCACCCGGAAACGTCAGGCTCCCTCCATCGCTACTGTGGGCAGCACCTGTGACCTCAACCTCAAAATACCAGGTGAGCTGTGACATCACCGTCTCCTCCACCTGTCTCTGCCTGTCCCCTCTGCTTCCTCCTCTTCACCTCCTTCTCCTTGTCCCTCGTTGTACTCCTTCCTCCCTGCTGGTTTTAGGGAATTGGTTCCACATGGTTTCGGCTCAGGAGCGCCTGACCCGGACGTTCACCCGCAGCAGTCACACCTACACTCGGACCGAGCGTACGGAGATCAGTAAGACTCGAGCAGGAGAGACGAAGAGGGAGGTCCGTGTGGAGGAGAGCACTCAGGTGGGAGGAGAGCCGTTCAGAGACGTGTTCGGAGACTTCCTGGGACGAGAGAGTCTGAGCGGATTCAACGGGATGCCGACCGGCAGCCGGCCGCCGCTGCAGGACGGTGTGTGTGTGGACAGTGTGTGTTCAAACTGTTTCTAACTTTATTGATACTGAGGCAGGTTTGTGGTGTGTGTGCATGCGTCTCACTGTAGGTTGGTAATAATCTGGAACTGCTGTGGAAACATCCAATGAACTAATAAATAATAACTGTTAATAACCTGACTTTGCATGTGAGGGGTTGTGAAACCTGGGTCACTGTAACACACTCACAACGACACTTCTGAATTTTAGGTCCTACATGTCAGACGTTCACTTTTTGAATCACGTAAAAGTGAGTCTTTCTTTTTCAAAAACCTTCGGCTGGTTCTAAGACTCTTCAGTATAATAATGTTTGATTGACTCATCGGTATGATGTTGATTAACTGTATTTATTGAAACTGTTAAACTGACTATTAGTTGTTCATTTACTGTTACAAAAGTGTGAAATAACTGTTAATTAAGTGGTGAATGTTAATTAGGTGATTGCTATTGTTTGTATTTTTCCATAACAGCAGAAGTTATTGGCTCATTTAACTGAACCAATGTGGAAAAATACAAAATGTTATCGGATGCTACAAATAAGATGTTTTTCATCTCAGTAGTATACATTTTACAGTACCATACAACACCTACATTATTAACCTTGGAATTTAGTGGAAATATTTTGGGTACAGTTTAGGTTTTGGGGGTTACATTGATGTAAGGACAAACATGTTTTTATTTTAGGTTGTTCATGTTGACACTACAAGAATCTGATTGTTGTGCTGTGTGCAGAAAGCAGGGGCGTTTAATTATTTATAACATTTATTTTCATATAAAGTCTGACATTCTAGCAGGATCTTACAAACACGTTCCCATTCTGTATAAATGATCTGGTGCAGATACCAGATCAGAGACCATCTATATCTAGAGTGCAGGTGTGGAAAGAGAATTTGAGCTTTAGGGTCTCTGCAGCATTGGGCACTACATTTGAGATGAAAAAAAGGGTCCACTATCCAGAAAAGGTTTGAATCCAGCAGAAAAAGTTATCTGATCCATGTCCCCCTTTCCCTCCACCTTCCTCCCCTCCTCCCCCTCCTCCTCCCTCACTCTCAGGTGAGGCAAGTAAGCAGGAGATGACAGCTCAGGTGACGAGTCCTGGAGGAAAGACGGAGGACGCAGAGATCATTAAAGGAGATGACAGCACCTACAGCGTCCGCTTCATACCTCAGGAGATGGGAGCTCACACTGTTAACGTTAAATATCGTGGCCAACACGTCCCCGGGAGCCCCTTCCAATTCACTGTGGGGCCACTGGGAGAGGGAGGGGCCCACAAGGTCCGGGCAGGGGGGACGGGGCTGGACCGAGGAGTGGCAGGGATCCCAGGTGAGCAGGGCATTCTTCTTCTCTTTTTCTTTTTTCTGCATTTTCTTCTTCCTCCTCTTTCCTGTTGCTGATAAGTCAAGTTTGTGTTTGTTGTTCAGCTGAGTTCAGTATCTGGACCAGAGAGGCCGGAGCTGGAGGTCTGTCAATCGCTGTGGAGGGACCGAGCAAGGCCGAGATCACCTTTGAAGACAGGAAGGACGGATCCTGTGGCGTCATCTACGTAGTTCAGGAGCCTGGTGAGACTCTAACAGACTCTAGATCAGGTTTCATCCCTAAAACTGACAAACAGAGAAGGAAATCAAGATCCCTGTATCAGAGGTTTGATGTTAAAATAGTTACAAGTTTGGCCTTCAGAAGACAAATGTGTCCCACTAAGAGTTAACGTTAGATGTACCACAAGGCTTAATCCTGGGCCCAATAATTTTTCATTTTTATGTTACTGTTAAAGGTTATCTATACGCACAATGCTAATGTGAATTGCTATGCAGATGATACGCAACTCTATACAGCAGTGATGATCTGACATCTTTAGGTGACCCAGAACGTTCTTTAACTAAATCAGGTCAAACATAGACCCTCTTAAATTACGTGGTTCTTATTTTAGTAGTTTGGGTTGTCTTCCCTGTTTAATATTGAGGTCAGTTGGAGTGCAACCATGCCAATAATCAAAGAGGTTTTAAACAACATATATATAGGCAGGGTTTTACATTTTAACCACCACTTTATTAGTAAATTGTTGGATTGGAACATATTGAAAACAATATGGGGCCCCTGGGGGACACCACAGTTATACAGGAGACTCCTGACATATGAACGCAACATAATAATGATGTAAAAAGCTGTTATATTCTCAGTTGGCCCTTTGCTGTTATTTCTTCTCTCCAGGTGACTACGAGGTTTCCATTAAGTTCAACGATGAACACATCCCAGACTCTCCATTCATCGTCCCCATTGCCACTCTGTCTGATGACGCTCGCCGCCTCACCATCACCAGCCTGCAGGTAAGAACAGGTCATCTAAACATCAAAAAGTTCAATAAAACGGTTTCTACAAAGCCAGCTGAGGCCACAGACATCTTGAAGAGTCTCTATGTTAAACCTTCTGATGTCTCATTAGCTATGTTAAAAGAGACATTTTGATTGCTATAAGAAGATTGATTATTAATGTCTGTCTGCTGAATACTGAGCCGGTATATTTCTGTTCATTCACACACAATGAACCTTCTTAACTTTAGTATCAGCAACATTTCAATGTTCTCAAAATATTGAGTTTAGGCAAAACACATAATACATTAATTGATTTAAAATGATAAAGAAAAACTCCAAATGAGCTTATGAAAAAAAATTACATGATGAAAATATTTGTTTTATTTATCATGAAACAAACATGATAAAATTGTATATACGGATACATGTAAAAAATTAGATGGATGCTAACAGACACAGCATAACAATGCTCGAAAAGACACAAGGAGAAAGACGGCGAAAATGTAAAATCAGGGAATTACATGTATTTAAATTTAAAGACAGTTTGTCCAATTTATTATACATGATCTGACCTTGTGTGGTTGGAAGAAGTAGAACACCAAAAACATTTTCACTCAAACGGCCTCAATTAATGTCAGCTACAGCATACAGTAAAGCTAAAGGACAAATACCTGCTCCCCATTTCCTATTTCTTCATCTGCTCTTTCTCAGGAGGTGGCCCTAAAAGTTGGGCAGGAGGCCTCCTTTGCTGTCCAGCTGAACGGAGCCAGAGGGCTGATCGATGCTAAGATCCACACACCATCCGGAGCCATAGAGGAGTGCTACATCACTGAGCTGGACAGCGGTAAGAGCAACACTTCATCACTGAAGGTCATAATTAAAGGGCTGGGTTTGTAAAAGTAACAAGCGTTAACATTTAACATGGATATCATAAGGCTTAAATCTGCTGTACCACTTAAAAACTGTAACTGTAAAACTGTAAAGTGGAAGGATTTTATGTAAAAACACGGCAGTAGTACCAGCCTCAGTAACAGGATGGGACTAAAGTAGATAAGAACTTAAACATTCACATGGAGTACTGTAGGGTTAAAGTGTTCGTTCACAACTTTCATGTATTCCCCTTAAAGTCAGTCAGACAGTCAGAACCCAGAATCAGTTATTTGTTCTCCATGCGTTTCCACAGACCAGCATGCCATCAGGTTCATCCCGAGGGAAAATGGAGTTCATTCCATCGACGTTCGTTTCAACGGCAGCCATGTTCCCGGCAGTCCCTTCAAGATCAGAGTGGGAGAACCAGGACAGGTTGGAGATCCCGGCATGGTGTCTGCTTTCGGACCAGGATTGGAGGGAGGAACCACAGGTCAAAATAACCACCTTAAAAGCACCTTAATTTCAAAGCTCTTAATAAAAACATGAAGTAGATGTTAATGGGTGCTGTCACATCTGTGTCCTCCTTCAGGCGTGGCGTCAGAGTTTGTTGTGAACACGTGTAATGCTGGCTCAGGGGCTCTGGCTGTGACCATCGATGGACCGTCGAAGGTCAAGATGGACTGTCAGGAGTGTCCTGAGGGCTACAAGGTCTCCTATACACCTATGGCTCCTGGACACTACCTGATCTCCATCAAGTATGGCGGACCCCAGCACATCGTAGGCAGCCCCTTCAAGGCCAAAGTCTCAGGTGGGTCCATGGACGGCAGGGCGTAGTGGGGTTTTTTGATTGATGTGGTCAGTGTTTGAATTAGGCCGGTCCTCACTGGAGTTTCCCTTCATTGGAATGAAGGGGCATAACCCAAAATGGAAAAATACTGTGGCTCCCTCCAGAGTCCAGTATAAATTCTAAAGTTGCTCCCTGAGGCCGTTTGGAAGTGACTGTCGCAACTGAGGACAAAACCTTTTACACACTATATGCTTCAGTGTGTGGCGGTGGTGTGGCCAGCCACAGGTGTTGTTGGTCCTTGACACTTTTTTGGCTCATGAATCTTATACTTCTGGTGACCAAGCAAAGGAAAATGTGTCATTTAATTTAGCCTAAACCAAAACCAAAATGTGTTGTGTGGTGGGCGGGAGAAAGTCAGTCTTATCCAGTGGCCCATAGCTACAGTCTGAAATAAAAGGGTGTTGTCACACCTGTAAGCAATGAGCTGAGGCAGGCGATCCCCTCATGAGAAGGTCTCTCATTATTCTTTCGAGATCTGAATCAGATTAGCTGATGTGTCTTTGACTCTCTGCAGGACCTCGTCTGTCCGGGGGCCACAGTCTGCATGAGACATCGTCTGTTCTCGTGGAAACTGTCACCAAGTCATCAGCGATGGGAGGGGCCTTCGCCTCCTTACCCAAATTCTCCTCAGACGCCAGTAAAGTCATCTCCAGAGGCGCCGGCCTGTCGAAGGCCTTCGTAGGTCAGAAGAACACGTTCACAGTGGACTGCAGCAAAGCAGGTGAGTAACAACACAACAGGAATGAGTGGTCGTCCATCCTGGAAATAAAAACTGACTTCTGTGTCTGCAGGCACCAACATGTTGATGGTGGGCGTTCACGGGCCAAAGACGCCCTGCGAGGAGGTCTACGTCAAACACATGGGCAACCGGATGTACAACGTCACATATACAGTCAAAGAACAAGGCAGCTACATCCTCATCGTCAAATGGGGCGACGAGAACGTCCCCGGCAGTCCCTTCCACGTCACCGTCCCTTAAACCTGAACTCTTCATCTCTATGTCGTCCCTCCGCTGCAGCCCCTCACCCTCCTCACCCTCCTCACCCTCCTCACCCTGATGCACTTACCACACAAAGACTTTTCACTTCCTGTTTTCAGTCTCTTTCTGGTGTCTCTTGGAAAAACTCTGTTCACTTTAGAATTTATATCACTTCAACTTCACAGTGCTGACCTTGGAAGGTAGAATCACACAGTCCAACAGTAATATCAGAAGATGTTATCAAGATATTATCCTTTAAGCACAAGATACTACTGAGGTCAAAAAAGACTTTAACATGTGCCTACAAATAACATCTAAAAAGGATCTTGTGTGCACAACTTTTAACTTATATTTAACCTAAACTGTACCCTGAAGTATCCTGTCTGAGTGTCTTGCTCGCCCACGATAAAATGAAATCACCTTGGGGACCTCAGGCTACTCTTATTGACTCGGTTCAGTGAAGGACAGCATTTGGACAAAACCACTTAGCAGATCTTTGTACGATCACGATTTCTTCAGGATGTTTCTGGATTTATCTGAAAAACTGTGGATGCAGGAATGTGTAGATGCCCCAGTTTTTGTTCTTACATCTCAAAGTCTGATTGTACAACTTGTTTCATGATGTCTGGTTAAACCTGTGTTGTAATGGCGTCTCCCCACCGAGCTGCAGAAAGCTGAAGGATCAGGACGAGCTGTGCTGGGACTTTATTTATTCTCTTTTCCCCCCTCATTTTATTTTCTTTGACAGAAAATGGTCTTATTGTAGAGAAAGCGATGAGGCTGATCTTCTTTCCTGAATTAGTTGTTCAGAGACAGACGTGATGATTCAGATTTTCTTTTTTACCACAGGAAGAAGTGCAGTGAAGCAATCAGTGTGTTTTGTGAATGGTGATGTTGCGATGACACAGTATTACAGAGTGACATTTTATAGTGATTTTGTATGTATCAAAACTGGATGAATGAAGTAAATTGTTTGATATGTTAACCTTCAATCTGGCAAGATTGTGCAGGCATAATAAAGTATATTCGCTAACTTGCCACAAAGTCGCTGCTGATGTTTGTTAATTAAGAGATTTAAATGAAACTGGAGCAGCTTCTGTCCTCCTGAGCAGAGACTTTCAACAGCTGGGCCCTGACCCTGTACCGGTCCACAAACTTGATATGACAAGAACCGATCCTCCATCCACACCCCAACCCCCCCATCCTCGCCGCCCCCCCGCCTGCCAGTGGGAGCAATGACGACCATTTGGAAAGACGCTGTGCATAAAGGTGCATCCATAAAACTACATCCCGATGATTGATCTGTTCTTAGGGCCAATTCATACTTCTGTGTCGACTCTACGCCAAAGCCTGACGCCCACCTTCCCAGAAACGTCACAACAAACCACACAAGAAGTGTGATTGGTCGGTTTGGTTGCGTCACATTTCCGGCTTGTCCTTCTTCTGCCTCAGCCGGACACAACGTCTCCTCCGACACCACCTCTCATTTCTGCGTTTTAGTAATTTCACTAAAAGTAACTGTTGTTCAGCATCCATCAGTTCAGCCGTTTGTAGCAGCCTACACCAACGCAGAACAAGAAGCTCAACACAGAAGAACACAGAAACCACCCCGGCAACAGGTTTTTGCGGTGTAACTGCAGAGCGACGCACAAGTATAAATACCGTCAGCTACAGAATGGCCTCAATGCAGAAATATAAACTGGCCTTTGGAGCCTTAGGGCTTACTACCTATTTATAATACGTCACTTGACTTCCTCCTGTGCCACCGTCCAACGGCCACTAGAGGTCGCTGCTCGATAAATGTGTACTGGTGAGAACGGGTTTTCCATACATTTGCAACATACCCAGATTCTCCCTTAGTTGCAGTCACATGTGCATAAATGATGATGTAAGCTTTCCGTGAGTTCTGAGTACCACAGTGTGTGAAATTGGTTTGCATCTATATATTACGTGTCATGTAACGTGTCTCCTGTCAACAGCACATAAAAAATGAATTTGAGGTGTTTCATTGGTTGTTTTCAGCTTCCTGAATCATTTCTCCACATTTAGTGTAAAATCATTCCTAACATATTTATTTCTCTTTCCCATTAAAGCTCTTCTTAATGTGCCTGTAACGACTTCCTCTCATCTGTGGCCGTGAGGCGAAGCCGCCATTAAGCAGATGATTGAGGCCGGTGTTTTAATACTGACCTCCAGTTTTCCTCCTCTCGGCTTCAGGCTCCCTCATGAGCTGGACTTCACTGATTAAAATTTAAACGTGTTGGCCTCGTCCACATCTCTGAAGCTTCCACAGACTCAGCAGCAGCTTGTTTGTGAGTGTCAGTCTGAGCTGGTTCCCCACAGGGATCTTTAAAGTTTCATCTGAACAATAAACAGGAGGGAAAGAAACTCTGCTGAAGTTTGGACTCAAACCCAAAAGTCTGCTGGTAGAAAAAGTGAAAATGTGAGTGAAAGTTTACACGAATATGACACTGTGATAAACCGTGCAGGGAAAAGGGAAAGAAGAGAACAATGAAGCTCAGAAATGATACGTAATACATTTAGATCAGCTACACTTTACTTAAAGGCTCCAAATGTTTATTCAGTAAAAAGAAAACACCACTGTGCAAAAGTTTCTGGTGTGGAAAGAATGCTGTAAAATCAAAATCTGGAAATATCTGGCTGCAGCAGAAGACGGGTTGTTCGCCGCAGGGCTGGAGAGCGCTACGACAGTGAGCGTCTGCAGGCAACATGAAGCATGGCGGAGGGTCCCAGCAGGTGTGGGTTTGGGCTCTGGTCAGAATGAAAGGTCTCCTCAGTGCTGAGAAGGACAGGAAGATACTTACCCATCATGCAGTTCCATCAGGGAGGCATCCGATTGGCCCCTAGATTTATTCTGCAACGTGACATCGAGCCCAAACAGACAGTGAGAGTCATTAAGAACCATCTTCAGCTTAAAGAAGAACAAGAAGCAGCCGCCTGAATCCACAGACGAGCTGTGAGTCCTCTCAGAGGTTCGGACCCGCCTGCAGAGTCCTTCAGAGACTACGAGCAGGGGGACCTACAAGACCTGATTTGAAGACCTGATTGAAGACCTGAAGGGGGGGGGGTCACATCAGATCCTGATCTGATCTAGAATTTCAGACTTTGCATTTTGTTATTGATAAATAGAATCTATAAATGTGTCTATGAACACTTATTTTTTCTACAGCTGCCTAAATCCTTTGCAGAGGACAGTACGATTAATAATATTAATATTCTACAAAACCATTGTTTTTATTTTCTATTTTACTCTTTTAAAGTTTGTATTTAAATGTCTTTTTTAATATTTTTAATGTTTCTTTTATGTTTTATGTTTTAACGATAATTTTAATTGCTGAAATGTGCTGTACAAATAAACCTGCCTTGTCTGGGGGTTAAATGTAATGATTTAATTAATTAATATTCCCTTTTACAGCACTTTTTAAATCCGGTAACAAAGAGCTTCACTCTGCAGCAAGTGAGAATCAATACATGATCAAATATTAATGAGGATTTAAATAACAAATGAAAAGGCGGATCAGAATCAAGCCAAAGGTAACAACAATAATACAAGAGACAGGAAATAGAGATTCATTCATTCAAGTAAAATCTAAATTTAAACTTTCAGTCATTGTAAATAATACGACCAAATCATTTTAATGAGGCTGAACTCAGTTCAACCAAAAATTATGTTTTATTATGTCATACAACAGAAACACAGTCTCTCCTAAAGTCCAATGTTTCTGTGGTTCCTCATGAAGGAGGACGAGGCTGTGGAGCTGCAGGAGGCCAGCAGGCGGCAGCAAAACTACACACATCAGATCTACAAATATGATCCAGAACCAGATCCTCAGAGCGGACAGAAAGAAAGAGAACGTGTGAGGGTTCTTCCTCCTTCCTCCTCCTCCTCCTCTTCAGACTGAGAAGCAAAACAGGTTTGGTTGGAAATCAGCAGGTCAGTGAGAGCAGCTGAGTCACCAGGACGGGCACAGAGGGGTTACTGATGAGGAGCAGCTGGTCCATCAGGTGGGAAACTCAGCACGAGACCAGAACCAACAGGAAGCCGCCAATAGCTGCTGTTAAACAGCCAATCAGAAGCAAGTATCTCCTGCTGTAAACAGGTGAGGACAGAACATCTTGTGAGAAGGTGACACTGAAAAGCCCCATGATGATGCTGCTGATGATGATGATGATGATGTTTCGGGATGGGACCCCCCCCCCCCCTAACAGCAGCAGTAGAGAGGGTATTATTAGTCTGAGCGGACGGCTGTAATTAATGCCTCTGAGAGGAGGGGGGGGGGGGCAGTTAGAGAGGGGGGAGCTAAAAATACTCCCTCCGAATTTAACCAGCCGGATTTCTAATCCAGGAGACGACGACTCCCCCCTCCTCTTCATCTTCCTCCTCCTCCTCCTCCTCCTCCTCATCACAGTTGCGTCAGTTGATTCCCTGTAAACTTCATCCTGCAGCCTGGAGTTCATCACGCAGAGGGAAACAGAGCGCTGGAAATCTTTCTTAAAGGCTCAGCAGGTCACTTTATCCTGACACAGCTGATCGGGCTGACAGGAGAGAAACAGCCAGCAGCAGCTGCCCGTCCTACAGAACCCGACCCGGCTGCACATGGAGCTTCAGGTCAGCGTGTTCGACGCCATGCCGCTCGTATCGACGAGTGATGACAAACAGAGGGGAATAACTTCTGAAGGGGGACGGTGGAGTACTAACCTCTCATCCAGCTGCCTCTGAAGCCCGTGGCGCTCTGTCCCGGACCGCCAAAGCAAGGCGTCTTTGAGACAGCGAGTCACAGCGAGAGACGCCGCGGTCCTGGCAGCCCCCTATGAGGGCTGAGGTCTCCAGGGTGACGTCTATGGAACACTTGATATTGGCCATCTGGAGAACGACTCTGTCGAGTTTGGTAGCGTTTGAAGAAAGACTTGTGGAGATGTAGATGTTAAATAAATTAGCATATTGTGAAAAATAC
>NW_024040629.1:0-2500 GCF_014851395.1 Micropterus salmoides | reverse complement strand
CTTATCTACTTTCTGTTGATCTCACGTTTGTTTTTTTGTTCATAAGCACGTTTTCGGTATTTCTGATTCTGAAAGTGTTTTACAGGTGTGTGTCAAACATGACAGGAAAAAAAGATGCCTTTGACCAGGTGGTCACATTAAGCAGCACTTATAGTTTAGTTTATTACCTGGGCTAAAGGTTAGCTTAGCATTGTACAGGACCCCAGCATTCAGGGCCCAGCGTGCAGGACCGCAGCGTTCAGGACTCAGCGTGCAGGACCCTGCCGGACCCGGCGTGCAGGACCCGGCGTGCAGCATTCAGGCTGGTTCTCTGTGTGCCGCTGAGTCTTCAGAGTGTTTGTTCAGTCTGGAGGTGACGGCGCTCTCATTCAGTCTCGCCGCTTGTGATTTGATTGTGTTGGAGGCATTTCAGCTGCTGTCAGATCCGCTCCCCTGACATCACACCAGAGACGCTCGCTGTGATCTCAGAGGAAATTAAAGTGTGTACCTGATCACGGCGTCCAATCAAGAGCGACAGGCTGCATAATTAACAATTACTTCATCTCCGTCTGATTACAGAGACGCTAATTGGAACGAAGCCCTCGACTGACGAGAACAAAGATTCTAATTGGCAGCAGGCGGCAGGACCCGAGGTGGCGGCAGATAACAGGGGGGGGAGTGCGCGTGAAGTGTGAGTTTGTGAGTGTGTGGCGGCTCAGGGAGACGGCGAGCGTGAACTCAAAGAAACGACACAAACACAATCAGAGCGAGATAAAAGCTCATTTACTGACGTAGGTTTGTGTCCTGCAGGTGAGGGGGGGGGGGACAGAAGGATGGTGGGAGAAGCTGTGACAGTAAGTGTGACTTCATGAGTCAGTGTGAGTGTGCGAGCGAGTAAGTAAGAGCTGAGTGTTCTGGGTAACGCTGGGCTGCGTCCCATTCTGCATTCTGATTGAGAGTCAGATCTGAGCCTTCACTGACGCCACACCGGGAGCAGGATGAGAATCAGACGGCCATTAAACAATGAGAACAGTTTCTGTGAGACGTTTCAGGAAACCGCATCTGAACTGGTCTTTTAAAAATGCTTTGTGAAGGTTTGTAAACAACTGTGTTTAAAAGGCAGGAAAATGCAGCGCGCCTGCGTTCGCAGCGGGTGTTCGACGTTTTGTCGGCGCCGAAGTCACCCGACGTGGCTTCATATGACATCACACAGGAAGTGAAACCCAGGAGGAGAAGGTCGATTTAAAAGTAGAGTTTAGTTTTAGTCATCACCCCCCCCCCCAGCTCGTGTGTCTCTGGGGACAGCATCACATTATAAATAATGGGGGTGCGATTCCTCTGTTTAGAGGCGCAGCTCCGTCCTCTGCAGCTCAGCCATTAGCGCCTGTCCACTGGCGGTAATGGATGAGGCTATAAGAGCGCTGTGTGTGTGAAGGTGTGTGCGTGTCCTTGGCCAGGTGTGCTGACTTTTTCGATCTGTTTTCACCTCCATCCCCTCCCTCTCTCTCTCGGCTGCAGCTCGTCCTCTATTCGTTCCCTTTGTTCTCACATCTGTCTTCCCTTCTCATCCCTCCGTCGTCGTGCTCGACCTTCTCTTCAGCTTCTGGGCGGTTTATGGTCTTGTACTTTGCACAGTTTGGAACACCTGTGCCGCTCGTCTGTGAAGCTTTGCTGTTTAATTCTTTCATTTCTTCCACTCTCAGGAAGTTTGGCCACTGCACGCTATCTAACACCGTCCCGTCCGGTGCGACGTCCTCGATGTTAACTGGATTTTCAGCTCAGACTGAATTTGTCTTTGTGTGAAAATGGAGGAGGTGAATCATGTTGCTGTTGTATTTATTTGATTTTCCAGCCCTGCAGCTGCTTCCCTCGCCCAGTTTCAATCCCTGTGTTTTGTGCATGCTGCTGGATTATTCATTTGCTACTCGTCTAAGTGCTCGTGAATGTAAAGCGCTTTCAGCTGGAAATGAGCCTGTCTGCAATCAGCACACCTGATTCCCATCCACCAGCTCCAGAGTACCAGGGCCTCACGTCCGGTCCCCGCCAGATCGTTGAGTCCTGCCTGTAAAACCACTCTGTCTTCTCCGTCTGCAGAACTACAAACACCCGCTCATCTTACCTGCTCCCAGCAATGCCGGATCTGCTGCAGGTACTTGATACTTCTATTGTACACATAGAGCCTCCAGAAAGGACCGAGGTATTCTTACAGTGTCGAGCTTTCCAAACCCCTGTCCTTTCTTTGGAGGAACGCTGTCTTCTAAGCTTTAAATATCAGCAGATCTCAGTACATTTCAGAGGGAATCCTGTACTTTTTTACTGCACTACATGTATTGGTCGCTGAAGTTACTGTACAGAAAAAACACAATATAATTGCCGTATTGATAGTGATGAGTCAGGGTTGGCTTTCATCAGAGGAAGAGGGGAGGAGTGAGGGCAGGATGATGAACAGTAACGAGGGAAGTAAGGATGATGGAGAGAGAAGAGCTCCTCTGCTGAGTCTGTCTGCAGGGTGAAGGATGGA
>NW_024040628.1:0-28598 GCF_014851395.1 Micropterus salmoides | reverse complement strand
CCCAGAAAGGCAAAAACACTCCCTTCCTGTTTGAGTTTTGAAGCATTTCCCACATTTCCCATAATAAAGACAAAAGTGCATTACCTTTGCATGTGTTCAAAAAATTGGACTTCACGAATCCTTAATTCTCATCCTACTTGGATGTCTTACGATGAATTTTCCTATCTTCCTGTCCTATTAATCCAGGCCTACTTGGTCCTGCTTCACTCTGCCTTGTTGCAACGTTTCGGAGAACTATTGTCCTTCATCAGCTTTGCAGAGTGGCATCTTTAAGTGTCCTTTTCTTTAGGTTCACTTGAATGAGGTTCGAACACGGTCAATATTTCCTTTTTAACTTCAGCTTGAGGCTGTCTATTTTAGGTTTCCAGGATTTTCTGCTTGGAGTCTTTCCAATTGAGGATTTCAGTGAGTCACGGTAAGTACTGAGGTTAAGGTGAGGGATTTGGGCTGGGTAAGAGTGTCTCACCCCGTGAGGCCCTCTAGAGGACACACACGGCGCTGGCTGGTTAGGGGAAGGGAAAAAGAGCTGGCTAACGTCTTACAAGCTCTGCGTTAGCCAGTCTGGTGCACTGTCCTGTGATGCGCCTCCAGAGTCCCCAGAAAGGCAAAAACACTCCCTCCTTGTTTGAGTTTTGAAGCATTTCCCACATTTCCCATAATAAATGACAAAAGTGCATTACCTTTGCATGTGTTCAAAAAATTGGACTTCACGAATCCTGTAATTTCTGCATCCTACTTGGATGTCTTACGATGAATTTTCCTATCTTCCTGTCCTATTAATCCAGGCCTACTTGGTCCTGCTTCACTCTGCCTTGTTGCAACGTTTCGGAGAACTATTTGTCCTTCATCAGGCTTTGCAGAGTGGCATCTTTAAGTGTCCTTTTTCTTTAGGTTTCACTTGAATGAGGTTCGAACACGGTCAATATTTTCCTTTTTAACTTCAGCTTGAGGCTGTCTATTTTAGGTTTCCAGGATTCTTCTGCTTGAGTCTTTTCCAATTGAGGATTTCAGTGAGTCACGGTAAGTACTGAGGTTAAGGTGAGGGATTTGGGCTGGGTAAGAGTGTCTCCACCCCCGTGAGGCCCTCTAGAGGACACACACGGCGCTGGCTGGTTAGGGGAAGGGAAAAAGAGCTGGCTAACGTCTTACAAAGCTCTGCGTTAGCCAGTCTGGTGCACTGTCCTGTGATGCGCCTCCAGAGTCCCCAGAAAGGCAAAAACACTCCCTCCTTGTTTGAGTTTTGAAGCATTTCCCACATTTCCCATAATAAATGACAAAAGTGCATTACCTTTGCATGTGTTCAAAAAATTGGACTTCACGAATCCTGTAATTTCTGCATCCTACTTGGATGTCTTACGATGAATTTTCCTATCTTCCTGTCCTATTAATCCAGGCCTACTTGGTCCTGCTTCACTCTGCCTTGTTGCAACGTTTCGGAGAACTATTTGTCCTTCATCAGGCTTTGCAGAGTGGCATCTTTAAGTGTCCTTTTTCTTTAGGTTTCACTTGAATGAGGTTCGAACACGGTCAATATTTTCCTTTTTAACTTCAGCTTGAGGCTGTCTATTTTAGGTTTCCAGGATTCTTCTGCTTGAGTCTTTTCCAATTGAGGATTTCAGTGAGTCACGGTAAGTACTGAGGTTAAGGTGAGGGATTTGGGCTGGGTAAGAGTGTCTCCACCCCCGTGAGGCCCTCTAGAGGACACACACGGCGCTGGCTGGTTAGGGGAAGGGAAAAAGAGCTGGCTAACGTCTTACAAAGCTCTGCGTTAGCCAGTCTGGTGCACTGTCCTGTGATGCGCCTCCAGAGTCCCCAGAAAGGCAAAAACACTCCCTCCTTGTTTGAGTTTTGAAGCATTTCCCACATTTCCCATAATAAATGACAAAAGTGCATTACCTTTGCATGTGTTCAAAAAATTGGACTTCACGAATCCTGTAATTTCTGCATCCTACTTGGATGTCTTACGATGAATTTTCCTATCTTCCTGTCCTATTAATCCAGGCCTACTTGGTCCTGCTTCACTCTGCCTTGTTGCAACGTTTCGGAGAACTATTTGTCCTTCATCAGGCTTTGCAGAGTGGCATCTTTAAGTGTCCTTTTTCTTTAGGTTTCACTTGAATGAGGTTCGAACACGGTCAATATTTTCCTTTTTAACTTCAGCTTGAGGCTGTCTATTTTAGGTTTCCAGGATTCTTCTGCTTGAGTCTTTTCCAATTGAGGATTTCAGTGAGTCACGGTAAGTACTGAGGTTAAGGTGAGGGATTTGGGCTGGGTAAGAGTGTCTCCACCCCCGTGAGGCCCTCTAGAGGACACACACGGCGCTGGCTGGTTAGGGGAAGGGAAAAAGAGCTGGCTAACGTCTTACAAAGCTCTGCGTTAGCCAGTCTGGTGCACTGTCCTGTGATGCGCCTCCAGAGTCCCCAGAAAGGCAAAAACACTCCCTCCTTGTTTGAGTTTTGAAGCATTTCCCACATTTCCCATAATAAATGACAAAAGTGCATTACCTTTGCATGTGTTCAAAAAATTGGACTTCACGAATCCTGTAATTTCTGCATCCTACTTGGATGTCTTACGATGAATTTTCCTATCTTCCTGTCCTATTAATCCAGGCCTACTTGGTCCTGCTTCACTCTGCCTTGTTGCAACGTTTCGGAGAACTATTTGTCCTTCATCAGGCTTTGCAGAGTGGCATCTTTAAGTGTCCTTTTTCTTTAGGTTTCACTTGAATGAGGTTCGAACACGGTCAATATTTTCCTTTTTAACTTCAGCTTGAGGCTGTCTATTTTAGGTTTCCAGGATTCTTCTGCTTGAGTCTTTTCCAATTGAGGATTTCAGTGAGTCACGGTAAGTACTGAGGTTAAGGTGAGGGATTTGGGCTGGGTAAGAGTGTCTCCACCCCCGTGAGGCCCTCTAGAGGACACACACGGCGCTGGCTGGTTAGGGGAAGGGAAAAAGAGCTGGCTAACGTCTTACAAAGCTCTGCGTTAGCCAGTCTGGTGCACTGTCCTGTGATGCGCCTCCAGAGTCCCCAGAAAGGCAAAAACACTCCCTCCTTGTTTGAGTTTTGAAGCATTTCCCACATTTCCCATAATAAATGACAAAAGTGCATTACCTTTGCATGTGTTCAAAAAATTGGACTTCACGAATCCTGTAATTTCTGCATCCTACTTGGATGTCTTACGATGAATTTTCCTATCTTCCTGTCCTATTAATCCAGGCCTACTTGGTCCTGCTTCACTCTGCCTTGTTGCAACGTTTCGGAGAACTATTTGTCCTTCATCAGGCTTTGCAGAGTGGCATCTTTAAGTGTCCTTTTTCTTTAGGTTTCACTTGAATGAGGTTCGAACACGGTCAATATTTTCCTTTTTAACTTCAGCTTGAGGCTGTCTATTTTAGGTTTCCAGGATTCTTCTGCTTGAGTCTTTTCCAATTGAGGATTTCAGTGAGTCACGGTAAGTACTGAGGTTAAGGTGAGGGATTTGGGCTGGGTAAGAGTGTCTCCACCCCCGTGAGGCCCTCTAGAGGACACACACGGCGCTGGCTGGTTAGGGGAAGGGAAAAAGAGCTGGCTAACGTCTTACAAAGCTCTGCGTTAGCCAGTCTGGTGCACTGTCCTGTGATGCGCCTCCAGAGTCCCCAGAAAGGCAAAAACACTCCCTCCTTGTTTGAGTTTTGAAGCATTTCCCACATTTCCCATAATAAATGACAAAAGTGCATTACCTTTGCATGTGTTCAAAAAATTGGACTTCACGAATCCTGTAATTTCTGCATCCTACTTGGATGTCTTACGATGAATTTTCCTATCTTCCTGTCCTATTAATCCAGGCCTACTTGGTCCTGCTTCACTCTGCCTTGTTGCAACGTTTCGGAGAACTATTTGTCCTTCATCAGGCTTTGCAGAGTGGCATCTTTAAGTGTCCTTTTTCTTTAGGTTTCACTTGAATGAGGTTCGAACACGGTCAATATTTTCCTTTTTAACTTCAGCTTGAGGCTGTCTATTTTAGGTTTCCAGGATTCTTCTGCTTGAGTCTTTTCCAATTGAGGATTTCAGTGAGTCACGGTAAGTACTGAGGTTAAGGTGAGGGATTTGGGCTGGGTAAGAGTGTCTCCACCCCCGTGAGGCCCTCTAGAGGACACACACGGCGCTGGCTGGTTAGGGGAAGGGAAAAAGAGCTGGCTAACGTCTTACAAAGCTCTGCGTTAGCCAGTCTGGTGCACTGTCCTGTGATGCGCCTCCAGAGTCCCCAGAAAGGCAAAAACACTCCCTCCTTGTTTGAGTTTTGAAGCATTTCCCACATTTCCCATAATAAATGACAAAAGTGCATTACCTTTGCATGTGTTCAAAAAATTGGACTTCACGAATCCTGTAATTTCTGCATCCTACTTGGATGTCTTACGATGAATTTTCCTATCTTCCTGTCCTATTAATCCAGGCCTACTTGGTCCTGCTTCACTCTGCCTTGTTGCAACGTTTCGGAGAACTATTTGTCCTTCATCAGGCTTTGCAGAGTGGCATCTTTAAGTGTCCTTTTTCTTTAGGTTTCACTTGAATGAGGTTCGAACACGGTCAATATTTTCCTTTTTAACTTCAGCTTGAGGCTGTCTATTTTAGGTTTCCAGGATTCTTCTGCTTGAGTCTTTTCCAATTGAGGATTTCAGTGAGTCACGGTAAGTACTGAGGTTAAGGTGAGGGATTTGGGCTGGGTAAGAGTGTCTCCACCCCCGTGAGGCCCTCTAGAGGACACACACGGCGCTGGCTGGTTAGGGGAAGGGAAAAAGAGCTGGCTAACGTCTTACAAAGCTCTGCGTTAGCCAGTCTGGTGCACTGTCCTGTGATGCGCCTCCAGAGTCCCCAGAAAGGCAAAAACACTCCCTCCTTGTTTGAGTTTTGAAGCATTTCCCACATTTCCCATAATAAATGACAAAAGTGCATTACCTTTGCATGTGTTCAAAAAATTGGACTTCACGAATCCTGTAATTTCTGCATCCTACTTGGATGTCTTACGATGAATTTTCCTATCTTCCTGTCCTATTAATCCAGGCCTACTTGGTCCTGCTTCACTCTGCCTTGTTGCAACGTTTCGGAGAACTATTTGTCCTTCATCAGGCTTTGCAGAGTGGCATCTTTAAGTGTCCTTTTTCTTTAGGTTTCACTTGAATGAGGTTCGAACACGGTCAATATTTTCCTTTTTAACTTCAGCTTGAGGCTGTCTATTTTAGGTTTCCAGGATTCTTCTGCTTGAGTCTTTTCCAATTGAGGATTTCAGTGAGTCACGGTAAGTACTGAGGTTAAGGTGAGGGATTTGGGCTGGGTAAGAGTGTCTCCACCCCCGTGAGGCCCTCTAGAGGACACACACGGCGCTGGCTGGTTAGGGGAAGGGAAAAAGAGCTGGCTAACGTCTTACAAAGCTCTGCGTTAGCCAGTCTGGTGCACTGTCCTGTGATGCGCCTCCAGAGTCCCCAGAAAGGCAAAAACACTCCCTCCTTGTTTGAGTTTTGAAGCATTTCCCACATTTCCCATAATAAATGACAAAAGTGCATTACCTTTGCATGTGTTCAAAAAATTGGACTTCACGAATCCTGTAATTTCTGCATCCTACTTGGATGTCTTACGATGAATTTTCCTATCTTCCTGTCCTATTAATCCAGGCCTACTTGGTCCTGCTTCACTCTGCCTTGTTGCAACGTTTCGGAGAACTATTTGTCCTTCATCAGGCTTTGCAGAGTGGCATCTTTAAGTGTCCTTTTTCTTTAGGTTTCACTTGAATGAGGTTCGAACACGGTCAATATTTTCCTTTTTAACTTCAGCTTGAGGCTGTCTATTTTAGGTTTCCAGGATTCTTCTGCTTGAGTCTTTTCCAATTGAGGATTTCAGTGAGTCACGGTAAGTACTGAGGTTAAGGTGAGGGATTTGGGCTGGGTAAGAGTGTCTCCACCCCCGTGAGGCCCTCTAGAGGACACACACGGCGCTGGCTGGTTAGGGGAAGGGAAAAAGAGCTGGCTAACGTCTTACAAAGCTCTGCGTTAGCCAGTCTGGTGCACTGTCCTGTGATGCGCCTCCAGAGTCCCCAGAAAGGCAAAAACACTCCCTCCTTGTTTGAGTTTTGAAGCATTTCCCACATTTCCCATAATAAATGACAAAAGTGCATTACCTTTGCATGTGTTCAAAAAATTGGACTTCACGAATCCTGTAATTTCTGCATCCTACTTGGATGTCTTACGATGAATTTTCCTATCTTCCTGTCCTATTAATCCAGGCCTACTTGGTCCTGCTTCACTCTGCCTTGTTGCAACGTTTCGGAGAACTATTTGTCCTTCATCAGGCTTTGCAGAGTGGCATCTTTAAGTGTCCTTTTTCTTTAGGTTTCACTTGAATGAGGTTCGAACACGGTCAATATTTTCCTTTTTAACTTCAGCTTGAGGCTGTCTATTTTAGGTTTCCAGGATTCTTCTGCTTGAGTCTTTTCCAATTGAGGATTTCAGTGAGTCACGGTAAGTACTGAGGTTAAGGTGAGGGATTTGGGCTGGGTAAGAGTGTCTCCACCCCCGTGAGGCCCTCTAGAGGACACACACGGCGCTGGCTGGTTAGGGGAAGGGAAAAAGAGCTGGCTAACGTCTTACAAAGCTCTGCGTTAGCCAGTCTGGTGCACTGTCCTGTGATGCGCCTCCAGAGTCCCCAGAAAGGCAAAAACACTCCCTCCTTGTTTGAGTTTTGAAGCATTTCCCACATTTCCCATAATAAATGACAAAAGTGCATTACCTTTGCATGTGTTCAAAAAATTGGACTTCACGAATCCTGTAATTTCTGCATCCTACTTGGATGTCTTACGATGAATTTTCCTATCTTCCTGTCCTATTAATCCAGGCCTACTTGGTCCTGCTTCACTCTGCCTTGTTGCAACGTTTCGGAGAACTATTTGTCCTTCATCAGGCTTTGCAGAGTGGCATCTTTAAGTGTCCTTTTTCTTTAGGTTTCACTTGAATGAGGTTCGAACACGGTCAATATTTTCCTTTTTAACTTCAGCTTGAGGCTGTCTATTTTAGGTTTCCAGGATTCTTCTGCTTGAGTCTTTTCCAATTGAGGATTTCAGTGAGTCACGGTAAGTACTGAGGTTAAGGTGAGGGATTTGGGCTGGGTAAGAGTGTCTCCACCCCCGTGAGGCCCTCTAGAGGACACACACGGCGCTGGCTGGTTAGGGGAAGGGAAAAGAGCTGGCTAACGTCTTACAAAGCTCTGCGTTAGCCAGTCTGGTGCACTGTCCTGTGATGCGCCTCCAGAGTCCCCAGAAAGGCAAAAACACTCCCTCCTTGTTTGAGTTTTGAAGCATTTCCCACATTTCCCATAATAAATGACAAAAGTGCATTACCTTTGCATGTGTTCAAAAAATTGGACTTCACGAATCCTGTAATTTCTGCATCCTACTTGGATGTCTTACGATGAATTTTCCTATCTTCCTGTCCTATTAATCCAGGCCTACTTGGTCCTGCTTCACTCTGCCTTGTTGCAACGTTTCGGAGAACTATTTGTCCTTCATCAGGCTTTGCAGAGTGGCATCTTTAAGTGTCCTTTTTCTTTAGGTTTCACTTGAATGAGGTTCGAACACGGTCAATATTTTCCTTTTTAACTTCAGCTTGAGGCTGTCTATTTTAGGTTTCCAGGATTCTTCTGCTTGAGTCTTTTCCAATTGAGGATTTCAGTGAGTCACGGTAAGTACTGAGGTTAAGGTGAGGGATTTGGGCTGGGTAAGAGTGTCTCCACCCCCGTGAGGCCCTCTAGAGGACACACACGGCGCTGGCTGGTTAGGGAAGGGAAAAAGAGCTGGCTAACGTCTTACAAAGCTCTGCGTTAGCCAGTCTGGTGCACTGTCCTGTGATGCGCCTCCAGAGTCCCCAGAAAGGCAAAAACACTCCCTCCTTGTTTGAGTTTTGAAGCATTTCCCACATTTCCCATAATAAATGACAAAAGTGCATTACCTTTGCATGTGTTCAAAAAATTGGACTTCACGAATCCTGTAATTTCTGCATCCTACTTGGATGTCTTACGATGAATTTTCCTATCTTCCTGTCCTATTAATCCAGGCCTACTTGGTCCTGCTTCACTCTGCCTTGTTGCAACGTTTCGGAGAACTATTTGTCCTTCATCAGGCTTTGCAGAGTGGCATCTTTAAGTGGGGTTAGGGAAGGGGACTGTCTCCCTCCGAAAAGGGTTAGGGGTTAGGGTTAGGGTTAGGGTAAGGGATTGGTTTGTGAATTTGGCATATTTAATATGGAAGGGAATACCCAGTTTGGAAGAATTCCAAGGGAAGTCTTCATTCCAATTTTATTACATAGGCCGGAATATGCAGATTGGAATCCAAATTCCACATCCAAATGTTATGTTCAAAATGACCTTCGGTGGCGCCATTGTGTTACAGATATTACAATTTTGGAATTTCATATGTTTTTTGTGGAATTTGTGGGATTTAAAATTAATGCCTACTTTTGTATCAAACAGTTGTATCCCATATGTCAAGAGCACAATCTATAATACCAAAAACTGCATTTTAATTCTCCAGGAAATTAAATCAAGGGGGACTATCTAAGAAAAAAAACTGTTAAAGACATCTAAATGAAATTTACAGCCCACACCACCAAATACAGACGCTTTGTAATTCGTTCTGAAATATTGGTATTTGATGCCTTGAGATCAGGAAAGGGTTCTATACACACAAGTTCAATAAAGATTGTTTGCTATTACAAATAATGTCTGTAGTCTGTTACTTGGACGGGGAATAGAAAAAGGTAATAAACTGCAGCGACCTAAAGGATAAAGGCATAGGAGTCACAATATATGCTACAGGAAACTTGAATAGCATCTTTTAACCAGAAACTGAGTGCTAAACTTACAAAGACTTTTTTTTGTGAACCATGTAAAAATTCTGAAAGGAAAGTTATGTTTCGGGGGTTTGCTTCCAACATTCTTTCAGGAGACAGAATGTTTCAAATTTAAAGAATTTAATGCATTTTTATATGTGTCTATACAATCTTCCTGTTCAGGTAGAATGCTAGTTTTACAGATGTAGTATGTTAGAATCCAAAGATGAAATCGTATTTTTTAATTTGACTCCAAGAATGAAATCCAATTGTCTAAATCTTCTAAACATAGAATCTAATTTTTCACAAAGTGTACCCGATTCTCTATACAGAATTCGAGAATGGGAACACAATGTCTAATGTTGAGTAGCTCCTTTGAAAGACATCTAAAATATTTTTTTCAGCCAAATAAATGCATGCAATGCAAAAAACTGTATGCTGTATACATTTTCTGTGTGGAGACATTTAGTATTCCTCAGTCAGTCAGGTTGTTTTAGTCCAAAATAAAGTTTACAGAATGTCTTGTCTAATCCCAGGCATACAATGTGTCCCATACACACACCAACAACACAACAGTGTTGTTAAAGGCATCTTAAAGGTATTGACAGCCTACCCCAAAGCCACTTATCCCAAATCTAGCATCACAAGGGTGTGTGCCTAACCTTAAGGGCCAGTGTTTGTAGACATGTCCAAAACAATCTCATCTCAGTGCAACACAGTTTCACTCCCGGTTCGTTACATGTTGACGCTTTGGTCAAAGCCCTGTGGTGTTCAAGTGAGCACCGCTTACCAACAACAATATACAATATACAATATACAACTTCCGGTACAGTTAGACTGTCTAAATTGTCTGAAGCTACTGAACATTAGAAACTGCACTCAAGATTATATTCTGTACTAAACATTAGAAACTATATTTCTGTTACATGTGAGAGAAATACAGTCACTGTAAAATGGAAATTAGAGACTGTGGTTGCCACATCTTTACAGAGGCCTGCACATCTACATTAATCTCAGAATTCTGACTTTAATCTCAGAATTTAAAAAAATCTAATCCTAGATCCTAATCCTCTTGCACATACTACATACTGTATCTAATTCCAATATCAAATTCCAAGAGTACAGTCTTTTATTCCAAAAACTGTATCTAATTCCAAGACCACAATCTATCATACCACAAACTGTATCTAATTTCAAGAATACAATCTTTCATCCCAAAAACTGTATCCTCATTTCAAGAACACAATCTATCATACTACATACTGTATCTAATTCCAATATCTAATTCCAAGAACACAATCTATCATACCACATACTGTATCTATTTCCAATAATTTAATCTATCATACGACAAATTGTATCTCCTTCCAAGAGTACAATCTTTCATTCCAAACACCATATTCTGTTTCCAATACTACAATCTGTTTTTCAAAAAACTGTATCTAATTCCACAAACACAATCTATCATACCACAAACTGTATCTAATTCCAAGAACACAATCTTTCATACCAAAAACCATATTCTGGCTGTGTTCGAAACGGAAGGCAGTTGCCCTTCTGCCGCGATACCGTAGTAGCCACCTTCCTCAGAAGGCATCACTTTCAAGTGAAGGCAGCTCTGTTTACATTAGTTTCGAACAGCCTTCTTGGGCAGCACTTACGGCGACGTGTGACGTCAGCACGGCGTCTTGCGTCACTTCTGGCTGTCAGAAGAGACGCTAGCCTTAGCATCAGCTAACTAGCTATTGAAAAGCCAAATGGCTAACAGATGCCTCAGAAATCATACTGAACAAACTTGGTTGGTTACAGTCACGGGCTGATATTATAGTTCAGTGTTTAGTTCTCACTAGGTTTTCAAAAATCGAAGCAAGAAAACTATATTTGTGTACAAATTTGGCTTATTTGTCCGCCATCTTGACCAGTTTTCGAAAGCTCCGGCGGCCACAGCCGCGCTGCTTTATGGGTAATAGTCAGCATCAGGTCACCATCGATGCTGCCTTCAAAACTATCCGTTACTGGGGCAGTGTGAAGGCATCTCAGGAGACAGGAAGAGATCGTTCGAGCCGTTTCGAACAGCACTCAATGCCTCGCTGTCCTGTTAGACACCTTTTCAGACAGCACTTTAGCCCGTTTCGAACACAGCCTCTGATTCCAAGAACCCAATCTGTCATACCAAAAACTGCATCCCAATTCTAAGCATCCAATCTGTCATACAAAAAAATGTATCCTAATTCTAATAAAAAAAAACATAACCTGATTCCAAGACACAATCTATCATACCACAAACTGTATCTCCTTCTAAGAGTACAATCTTTCATTCCAAACACCATATCCTGGTTCCAATACTACAATCTGTTTTTCAAAAAACTGTATCTAATTCCAAGAACACAATCTATCATACCACAAACTGTATCTAATTCCAAGAACACAAACTATCATACCACATACTGTATCTATTTCCAACAATTCAATCTATCATACACAAATTGTATCTCCTTCCAAGAGTACAATCTTTCATTCCAAACACCATATTCTTTCCAATACTACAATCTGTTTTTCAAAAAACTGTATCTAATTCCACGAACACCATACTATCATACCACAAACTGTATCTAATTCCAAGAACACAAACTATCATACCACATACTGTATCTATTTCCAACAATTCAATCTATCATACGACAAATTGTATCTCCTTCCAAGAGTACAATCTTTCATTCCAAACACCATATTCTGTTTCCAATACTACAATCTGTTTTTCAAAAAACTGTATCTAATTCCACGAACACCATACTATCATACCACAAACTGTATCTAATTCCAAGAACACAATCTTTCATACCAAAAACCATATTCTGGCTGTGTTCGAAACGGAAGGCAGTTGCCCTGCTGCCGCGATACCGTAGTAGCCACCTTCCTCAGAAGGCATCACTTTCAAGTGAAGGCAGCTCTGTTTACATTAGTTTCGAACAGCCTTCTAGGGCAGCACTTACGGCAACGTGTGACGTCAGCACGGCGTCTTGCGTCACTTCTGGCTGTCAGAAGAGACGCTAGCCTTAGCATCAGCTAACTAGCTATTGAAAAGCCAAATGGCTAACAGATGCCTCAGAAATCATACTGAACAAACTTGGTTGGTTACAGTCACGGGCTGATATTATAGTTCAGTGTTTAGTTCTCGCTAGATTTTCAGAAATCGAAGCAAGAAAACTACTAAAAGCTTTTAAAACCGTATATTTGTGTACAAATTCGTCTTGTTTGTCCGCCATCTTGACCAGCTTCCGAAAGCTCTGGCGGCCGCAGCCGCAGCCACGCTGCTTTATGGGTAATAGCCAACATCAGGTCACCATCGATGCTGCCTTCAAAACTGTCCGTTACTGGGGCAGTGTGGAGGCATCTCAGGAGACAGGAAGAGATTGTTCGAGCCGTTTCGAACAGCACTCGATGCTTTGCTGTCCTTTTAGAGAGACAGCACTTTAGCCCGTTTCGAACACAGCCTCTAATTCCAAGAACCCAATCTTTCATTCCACAAACCCTATCCTGATTTCAAGAATACAATCTGTCATACCAAAAACTGCATCCTAATTCTAATAAAACAAACGTGACCTGATTCCAAGAACACAATCTATCATACCACATACTGAACAAATGGTTCCTGAGTTCCCGCTCGTGGCCGTGTGAGCCTGCTGATCTGGAGAGTAGGACTCGTGTATTGATACGTCTGGCTGAGAAAACCTCTCACAGAGACACGCTGGATGTCCTCTGTAATCTCCCTGGACTCAAAGAGCCGAATGAGATGGTCGATGTCTCCAAGTACAGTCGTCTGTTTAACTCTCACCTGCAAGTGTGCGTGGACAGACAGACACTTCCTGTAGCTTCAGACACAGTGGACTTCATGCTCTGTAAAAACCTGGCAGTTGACCATGCTATGCTACAGATACTTATACACAAACTAGGCAAGCAGAACCTCTGGCTCAGGGCACGGGAAGTCTTCAGACACTCTGTAAGTGTGGGGTACTACCCGGGGGTGTCGGCTCCCCCTGGTTTCATGTCACTGATCGTCCCCTGTCGTCTTGGGGAGGTGGAGCTGGCTCTCACCTTTGAGATGTTCATCACTGTCAACGCAGCGGCCATCCTCCACCTGTCAGAAACCACCACTTCCTGTCTCAGCATCACTCTTAAAAGGACTCAAAGCTGCGAGAGCGAGTACCTCTCAGCTGGTAGCCGCCTCCTCTCTGCAGCTTGTATCCCTCAGCCAAAACTAATCATTCACTACAACACAGCAGTGAACGCCTCACAAGAGCAAGTGTTCACACTTGACATTTCCTCTGCTCGGTGCTGGCTCCGACACAATCATTTGTGGGCCAATGAGGTGTGGACACACTGAACCGAGCAGTTATTCCCCTGTGGCCCCCTTAAGTACGTTAACTTTCCTTTCCCTTCATACCGCTTATGTTACAAAGACATCAGTTCACTCTAGGATAAGGACAAATGAAATCAGGAAAATGAACACATGCTTTTCTGTGGGTTTTACGTTGGCTGTACTCATGGTCATATTTCAATTTAATCTTTGGCTAAGAAGCAGAAAATCACAACCAAAGACCGACGCCAGAACTTTACACATGCTAGGTTTTCACAAAGCTAATAACTTTGTACTTGTGTTCAAATTTGTTTTAAAATATGTTAAAGGATTTTTATGTTAAGACCTTGTTGTTTCCTGAGGAGTTCTTTTAGATCATTTGTCTTTGATTTATGTCACTCAGTGTTTGTGTGATTTACTATTTAACAAAGTAAGTCTGTTGGGGAACAGAGTCGAGCATAATTTGTAGGGTTGGTGTTCCAAGTATTATATTTTGTTTATAACAAATGTAAATAACATCTGAGTGTAAATAGGTATGTATTTATAATGGTGTTTAGTCTTTGACAGTATTATGCTACCATATTATATTACTGATTGTCAAAACCTCAATTGTTGCTAGTTCAAGAGCTGTGATTTACATTTTCTTTATATGAAGTTTTTATATAAAAAAAGTTGTTCTGCTCCAGGAAAAAAAAAAAAGGGCAGCTGTGGCTCAGGAGGTAGAGCGGGTTGGCCGTTAATCGGAAGGTCGGCGGTTCAATCCCTGGCTCCCCCTGGTTGCGTGTCGAAGTGTCCTTGGGCAAGATACTGCACCCCGATTTGCTCCGGTCGGCTGTTCCGCCAGCGTATGAATGAGTGTGAATGCTAGTTTCCGTTTGAGCACTTATGAGTGTATGAATGTGTATGACTGGTGAATGCAGATGTAGTGTAAAAGCGCTTTACAAGTACGGAGCATTTACATTTGAATCTAATTCCAAGAACTAAATCTATCATACCACAAACTGTATCTCCTTCTAAGAGTACAATCTTTCATTCCAAACACCATATCCTGGTTCCAATACTACAATCTGTTTTTCAAAAAACTGTATCTAATTCCACAAACACAATCTATCATACCACAAACTGTATCTAATTCCAAGAACACAATCTTTCATACCAAAAACCATATTCTGGCTGTGTTCGAAACGGAAGGCAGTTGCCCTGCTGCCGCGATACCGTAGTAGCCACCTTCCTCAGAAGGCATCACTTTCAAGTGAAGGCAGCTCTGTTTACATTAGTTTTGAACAGCCTTCTAGGGCAGCACTTACGGCGACGTGTGACGTCAGCACGGCGTCTTGCGTCACTTCTGGCTGTCAGAAGAGACGCTAGCCTTAGCATCAGCTAACTAGCTATTGAAAAGCCAAATGGCTAACAGATGCCTCAGAAATCATACTGAACAAACTTGGTTGGTTACAGTCACGGGCTGATATTATAGTTCAGTGTTTAGTTCTCACTAGGTTTTCAAAAATCGAAGCAAGAAAACTACTAAAAACTTTTAAAACCGTATATTTGTGTACAAATTCGGCTTATTTGTCCGCCATCTTGACCAGTTTTCGAAAGCTCCGGCGGCCACAGCCGCGCTGCTTTATGGGTAATAGTCAGCATCAGGTCACCATCGATGCTGCCTTCAAAACTGTCCGTTACTGGGGCAGTGTGAAGGCATCTCAGGAGACAGGAAGAGATCGTTCGAGCCGTTTCGAACAGCACTCGATGCCTCGCTGTCCTGTTAGACACCTTTTCAGACAGCACTTTAGCCCGTTTCGAACACAGCCTCTGATTCCAAGAACCCAATCTGTCATACCAAAAACTGCATCCCAATTCTAAGCATCCAATCTGTCATATCAAGAACTGCATCCCAATTCTAAGCATCCAATCTGTCATATCAAAAACTGCATCCCAATTCTAAGCATCCAATCTGTCATACAAAAAAATGTATCCTAATTCTAATAAAAAAAACATAACCTGATTCCAAGAACACAATCTATCATACCACTTACTGTATCTACTTCCAAGAATTCAATCTATCATACCACAAACTGTATCTCCTTCTAAGAGTACAATCTTTCATTCCAAACACCATATCCTGGTTCCAATACTACAATCTGTTTTTCAAAAAACTGTATCTAATTCCAAGAACACAATCTATCATACCACAAACTGTATCTAATTCCAAGAACACAATCTATCATACCACATACTGTATCTATTTCCAACAATTCAATCTATCATACGACAAATTGTATCTCCTTCCAAGAGTACAATCTTTCATTCCAAACACCATATTCTGTTTCCAATACTACAATCTGTTTTTCAAAAAACTGTATCTAATTCCACAAACACAATCTATCATACCACAAACTGTATCTAATTCCAAGAACACAATCTTTCATACCAAAAACCATATTCTGGCTGTGTTCGAAACGGAAGGCAGTTGCCCTGCTGCCGCGATACCGTAGTAGCCACCTTCCTCAGAAGGCATCACTTTCAAGTGAAGGCAGCTCTGTTTACATTAGTTTCGAACAGCCTTCTAGGGCAGCACTTACGGCGACGGGTGACGTCAGCACGGCGTCTTGCGTCACTTCTGGCTGTCAGAAGAGACGCTAGCCTTAGCATCAGCTAACTAGCTATTGAAAAGCCAAATGGCTAACAGATGCCTCAGAAATCATACTGAACAAACTTGGTTGGTTACAGTCACGGGCTGATATTATAGTTCAGTGTTTAGTTCTCACTAGGTTTTCAAAAATCGAAGCAAGAAAACTACTAAAAACTTTTAAAACCGTATATTTGTGTACAAATTCGGCTTATTTGTCCGCCATCTTGACCAGTTTTCGAAAGCTCCGGCGGCCACAGCCGCGCTGCTTTATGGGTAATAGTCAGCATCAGGTCACCATCAATGCTGCCTTCAAAACTGTCCGTTACTGGGGCAGTGTGAAGGCATCTCAGGAGACAGGAAGAGATCGTTCGAGCCGTTTCGAACAGCACTCGATGCCTCGCTGTCCTGTTAGACACCTTTTCAGACAGCACTTTAGCCCATTTCGAACACAGCCTCTGATTCCAAGAACCCAATCTGTCATACCAAAAACTGCATCCCAATTCTAAGCATCCAATCTGTCATATCAAAAACTGCATCCCAATTCTAAGCATCCAATCTGTCATACAAAACAATGTATCCTAATTCTAATAAAAAAAACATAACCTGATTCCAAGAACACAATCTATCATACCACTTACTGTATCTACTTCCAAGAATTCAATCTATCATACCACAAACTGTATCTCCTTCTAAGAGTACAATCTTTCATTCCAAACACCATATCCTGGTTCCAATACTACAATCTGTTTTTCAAAAAACTGTATCTAATTCCAAGAACACAATCTATCATACCACAAACTGTATCTAATTCCAAGAACACAATCTATCATACCACATACTGTATCTATTTCCAACAATTCAATCTATCATACGACAAATTGTATCTCCTTCCAAGAGTACAATCTTTCATTCCAAACACCATATTCTGTTTCCAATACTACAATCTGTTTTTCAAAAAACTGTATCTAATTCCACAAACACAATCTATCATACCACAAACTGTATCTAATTCCAAGAACACAATCTTTCATACCAAAAACCATATTCTGGCTGTGTTCAAAACGGAAGGCAGTTGCCTGCTGCCGCGATACCGTAGTAGCCACCTTCCTCAGAAGGCATCACTTTCAAGTGAAGGCAGCTCTGTTTACATTAGTTTTGAACAGCCTTCTAGGGCAGCACTTACGGCGACGTGTGACGTCAGCACGGCGTCTTGCGTCACTTCTGGCTGTCAGAAGAGACGCTAGCCTTAGCATCAGCTAACTAGCTATTGAAAAGCCAAATGGCTAACAGATGCCTCAGAAATCATACTGAACAAACTTGGTTGGTTACAGTCACGGGCTGATATTATAGTTCAGTGTTTAGTTCTCACTAGGTTTTCAAAAATCGAAGCAAGAAAACTACTAAAAACTTTTAAAACCGTATATTTGTGTACAAATTCGGCTTATTTGTCCGCCATCTTGACCAGTTTTCGAAAGCTCCGGCGGCCACAGCCGCGCTGCTTTATGGGTAATAGTCAGCATCAGGTCACCATCGATGCTGCCTTCAAAACTGTCCGTTACTGGGGCAGTGTGAAGGCATCTCAGGAGACAGGAAGAGATCGTTCGAGCCGTTTCGAACAGCACTCGATGCCTCGCTGTCCTGTTAGACACCTTTTCAGACAGCACTTTAGCCCGTTTCGAACACAGCCTCTGATTCCAAGAACCCAATCTGTCATACCAAAAACTGCATCCCAATTCTAAGCATCCAATCTGTCATATCAAGAACTGCATCCCAATTCTAAGCATCCAATCTGTCATATCAAAACTGCATCCCAATTCTAAGCATCCAATCTGTCATACAAAAAATGTATCCTAATTCTAATAAAAAAAAACATAACCTGATTCCAAGAACACAATCTATCATACCACTTACTGTATCTACTTCCAAGAATTCAATCTCATACCACAAACTGTATCTCCTTCTAAGAGTACAATCTTTCATTCCAAACACCATATCCTGGTTCCAATACTACAATCTGTTTTTCAAAAAACTGTATCTAATTCCAAGAACACAATCTATCATACCACAAACTGTATCTAATTCCAAGAACACAATCTATCATACCACATACTGTATCTATTTCCAACAATTCAATCTATCATACGACAAATTGTATCTCCTTCCAAGAGTACAATCTTTCATTCCAAACACCATATTCTGTTTCCAATACTACAATCTGTTTTTCAAAAAACTGTATCTAATTCCACAAACACAATCTATCATACCACAAACTGTATCTAATTCCAAGAACACAATCTTTCATACCAAAAACCATATTCTGGCTGTGTTCGAAACGGAAGGCAGTTGCCCTGCTGCCGCGATACCGTAGTAGCCACCTTCCTCAGAAGGCATCACTTTCAAGTGAAGGCAGCTCTGTTTACATTAGTTTCGAACAGCCTTCTAGGGCAGCACTTACGGCGACGGGTGACGTCAGCACGGCGTCTTGCGTCACTTCTGGCTGTCAGAAGAGACGCTAGCCTTAGCATCAGCTAACTAGCTATTGAAAAGCCAAATGGCTAACAGATGCCTCAGAAATCATACTGAAAACTTGGTTGGTTACAGTCACGGGCTGATATTATAGTTCAGTGTTTAGTTCTCACTAGGTTTTCAAAAATCGAAGCAAGAAAACTACTAAAAACTTTTAAAACCGTAATTTGTGTACAAATTCGGCTTATTTGTCCGCCATCTTGACCAGTTTTCGAAAGCTCCGGCGGCCACAGCCGCGCTGCTTTATGGGTAATAGTCAGCATCAGGTCACCATCGATGCTGCCTTCAAAACTGTCCGTTACTGGGGCAGTGTGAAGGCATCTCAGGAGACAGGAAGAGATCGTTCGAGCCGTTTCGAACAGCACTCGATGCCTCGCTGTCCTGTTAGACACCTTTTCAGACAGCACTTTAGCCCGTTTCGAACACAGCCTCTGATTCCAAGAACCCAATCTGTCATACCAAAAACTGCATCCCAATTCTAAGCATCCAATCTGTCATATCAAGAACTGCATCCCAATTCTAAGCATCCAATCTGTCATATCAAAAACTGCATCCCAATTCTAAGCATCCAATCTGTCATACAAAAAAATGTATCCTAATTCTAATAAAAAAAAACATAACCTGATTCCAAGAACACAATCTATCATACCACTTACTGTATCTACTTCCAAGAATTCAATCTATCATACCACAAACTGTATCTCCTTCTAAGAGTACAATCTTTCATTCCAAACACCATATCCTGGTTCCAATACTACAATCTGTTTTTCAAAAAACTGTATCTAATTCCAAGAACACAATCTATCATACCACAAACTGTATCTAATTCCAAGAACACAATCTATCATACCACATACTGTATCTATTTCCAACAATTCAATCTATCATACGACAAATTGTATCTCCTTCCAAGAGTACAATCTTTCATTCCAAACACCATATTCTGTTTCCAATACTACAATCTGTTTTTCAAAAAACTGTATCTAATTCCACAAACACAATCTATCATACCACAAACTGTATCTAATTCCAAGAACACAATCTTTCATACCAAAAACCATATTCTGGCTGTGTTCGAAACGGAAGGCAGTTGCCCTGCTGCCGCGATACCGTAGTAGCCACCTTCCTCAGAAGGCATCACTTTCAAGTGAAGGCAGCTCTGTTTACATTAGTTTCGAACAGCCTTCTAGGGCAGCACTTAGGGCGACGTGTGACGTCAGCACGGCGTCTTGCGTCACTTCTGGCTGTCAGAAGAGACGCTAGCCTTAGCATCAGCTAACTAGCTATTGAAAAGCCAAATGGCTAACAGATGCCTCAGAAATCATACTGAACAAACTTGGTTGGTTACAGTCACGGGCTGATATTATAGTTCAGTGTTTAGTTCTCACTAGGTTTTCAAAAATCGAAGCAAGAAAACTACTAAAAACTTTTAAAACCGTATATTTGTGTACAAATTCGGCTTATTTGTCCGCCATCTTGACCAGTTTTCGAAAGCTCCGGCGGCCACAGCCGCGCTGCTTTATGGGTAATAGTCAGCATCAGGTCACCATCGATGCTGCCTTCAAAACTGTCCGTTACTGGGGCAGTGTGAAGGCATCTCAGGAGACAGGAAGAGATCGTTCGAGCCGTTTCGAACAGCACTCGATGCCTCGCTGTCCTGTTAGACACCTTTTCAGACAGCACTTTAGCCCGTTTCGAACACAGCCTCTGATTCCAAGAACCCAATCTGTCATACCAAAAACTGCATCCCAATTCTAAGCATCCAATCTGTCATATCAAAAACTGCATCCCAATTCTAAGCATCCAATCTGTCATATCAAGAACTGCATCCCAATTCTAAGCATCCAATCTGTCATACAAAAAAATGTATCCTAATTCTAATAAAAAAAAACATAACCTGATTCCAAGAACACAATCTGTCATACCACAAACTGTATCTCCTTCTAAGAGTACAATCTATCATTCCAAACACCATATCCTGGTTCCAATACTACAATCTGTTTTTCAAAAAACTGTATCTAATTCCACAACACAATCTATCATACCACAAACTGTATCTAATTCCAAGAACACAATCTTTCATACCAAAAACCATATTTGGCTGTGTTCAAAACGGAAGGCAGTTGCCCTGCTGCCGCGATACCGTAGTAGCCACCTTCCTCAGAGGCATCACTTTCAAGTGAAGGCAGCTCTGTTTACATTAGTTTCGAACAGCCTTCTAGGGCAGCACTTAGGGCGACGTGTGACGTCAGCACGGCGTCTTGCGTCACTTCTGGCTGTCAGAAGAGACGCTAGCCTTAGCATCAGCTAACTAGCTATTGAAAAGCCAAATGGCTAACAGATGCCTCAGAAATCATACTGAACAAACTTGGTTGGTTACAGTCACGGGCTGATATTATAGTTCAGTGTTTAGTTCTCACTAGGTTTTCAAAAATCGAAGCAAGAAAACTACTAAAAACTTTTAAAACCGTATATTTGTGTACAAATTCGGCTTATTTGTCCGCCATCTTGACCAGTTTTCGAAAGCTCCGGCGGCCACAGCCGTGCTGCTTTATGGGTAATAGTCAGCATCAGGTCACCATCGATGCTGCCTTCAAAACTGTCTGTTACTGGGGCAGTGTGAAGGCATCTCAGGAGACAGGAAGAGATCGTTCGAGCCGTTTCGAACAGCACTCGATGCCTCGCTGTCCTGTTAGACACCTTTTCAGACAGCACTTTAGACCGTTTCGAACACAGCCTCTGATTCCAAGAACCCAATCTGTCATACCAAAAACTGCATCCCAATTCTAAGCATCCAATCTGTCATATCAAGAACTGCATCCCAATTCTAAGCATCCAATCTGTCATACAAAAAAATGTATCCTAATTCTGATAAAAAAAAACATAACCTGATTCCAAGAACACAATCTATCATACCACAAACTGTATCTAATTCCAAGAACACAATCTTTCATACCAAAAACCATATTCTGGCTGTGTTCGAAACGGAAGGCAGTTGCCCTGCTGCCGCGATACCGTAGTAGCCTCCTTCCTCAGAAGGCATCACTTTCAAGTGAAGGCAGCTCTGTTTACATTAGTTTCGAACAGCCTTCTAGGGCAGCACGTACGGCGACGTGTGACGTCAGCACGGCGTCTTGCGTCACTTCTGGCTGTCAGAAGAGACGCTAGCCTTAGCATCAGCTAACTAGCTATTGAAAAGCCAAATGGCTAACAGATGCCTCAGAAATCATACTGAACAAACTTGGTTGGTTACAGTCACGGGCTGATATTATAGTTCAGTGTTTAGTTCTCACTAGGTTTTCAAAAATTGAAGCAAGAAAACTACTAAAAACTTTTAAAACCGTATATTTGTGAACAAATTCGGCTTATTTGTCCGCCATCTTGACCAGTTTTCGAAAGCTCCGGCGGCCACAGCCGCGCTGCTTTATGGGTAATAGTCAGCATCAGGTCACCATCAATGCTGCCTTCAAAACTGTCCGTTACTGGGGCAGTGTGAAGGCATCTCAGGAGACAGGAAGAGATCGTTCGAGCCGTTTCGAACAGCACTCGATGCCTCGCTGTCCTGTTAGACACCTTTTCAGACAGCACTTTAGCCCGTTTCGAACACAGCCTCTGATTCCAAGAACCCAATCTGTCATACCAAAACTGCATCCCAATTCTAAGCATCCAATCTGTCATATCAAGAACTGCATCCCAATTCTAAGCATCCAATCTGTCATATCAAAACTGCATCCCAATTCTAAGCATCCAACTGTCATACAAAAAATGTATCCTAATTCTAATAAAAAAAAACATAACTGATTCCAAGAACACAATCTGTCATACCACTTACTGTATCTACTTCCAAGAATTCAATCTATCATACCACAAACTGTATCTCCTTCTAAGAGTACAATCTTTCATTCCAAACACCATATCCTGGTTCCAATACTACAATCTGTTTTTCAAAAAACTGTATCTAATCCAAGAACACAATCTATCATACCACATACTGTATCTATTTCCAACAATTCAATCTATCATATGACAAATTGTATCTCCTTCCAAGAGTACAATCTTTCATTCCAAACACCATATTCTGTTTCCAATACTACAATCTGTTTTTCAAAAAACTGTATCTAATTCCACAAACACAATCTATCATACCACACACTGTATCTAATTCCAAGAACACAATCTTTCATACCAAAAACCATATTCTGGCTGTGTTCGAAACGGAAGGCAGTTGCCCTGCTGCCGCGATACCGTAGTAGCCACCTTCCTCAGAAGGCATCACTTTCAAGTGAAGGCAGCTCTGTTTACATTAGTTTCAAACAGCCTTCTAGGGCAGCACTTACGGCGACGTGTGACGTCAGCACGGCGTCTTGCGTCACTTCTGGCTGTCAGAAGAGACGCTAGCCTTAGCATCAGCTAACTAGCTATTGAAAAGCCAAATGGCTAACAGATGCCTCAGAAATCATACTGAACAAACTTGGTTACAGTCACGGGCTGATATTATAGTTCAGTGTTTAGTTCTCACTAGGTTTTCAAAAATTGAAGCAAGAAAACTACTAAAAACTTTTAAAACCGTATATTTGTGAACAAATTCGGCTTATTTGTCCGCCATCTTGACCAGTTTTCGAAAGCTCCGGCGGCCACAGCCGCGCTGCTTTATGGGTACTAGTCAGCATCAGGTCACCATCGATGCTGCCTTCAAAACTGTCCGTTACTGGGGCAGTGTGAAGGCATCTCAGGAGACAGGAAGAGATCGTTCGAGCCGTTTCGAACAGCACTCGATGCCTCGCTGTCCTGTTAGACACCTTTTCAGACAGCACTTTAGCCCGTTTCGAACACAGCCTCTGATTCCAAGAACCCAATCTGTCATACCAAAAACTGCATCCCAATTCTAAGCATCCAATCTGTCATATCAAGAACTGCATCCCAATTCTAAGCATCCAATCTGTCATATCAAAAACTGCATCCCAATTCTAAGCATCCAATCTGTCATACAAAAAAATGTATCCTAATTCTAATAAAAAAAAACATAACCTGATTCCAAGAACACAATCTGTCATACCACTTACTGTATCTACTTCCAAGAATTCAATCTATCATACCACAAACTGTATCTCCTTCTAAGAGTACAATCTTTCATTCCAAACACCATATCCTGGTTCCAATACTACAATCTGTTTTTCAAAAAACTGTATCTAATTCCAAGAACACAATCTATCATACCACAAACTGTATCTAATTCCAAGAACACAATCTATCATACCACATACTGTATCTATTTCCAACAATTCAATCTATCATACGACAAATTGTATCTCCTTCCAAGAGTACAATCTTTCATTCCAAACACATATTCTGTTTCCAATACTACAATCTGTTTTTCAAAAAACTGTATCTAATTCCACAAACACAATCTATCATACCACAAACTGTATCTAATTCCAAGAACACAATCTTTCATACCAAAAACCATATTCTGGCTGTGTTCGAAACGGAAGGCAGTTGCCCTGCTGCCGCGATACCGTAGTAGCCACCTTCCTCAGAAGGCATCACTTTCAAGTGAAGGCAGCTCTGTTTACATTAGTTTCGAACAGCCTTCTAGGGCAGCACTTACGGCGACGTGTGACGTCAGCACGGCGTCTTGCGTCACTTCTGGCTGTCAGAAGAGACGCTAGCCTTAGCATCAGCTAACTAGCTATTGAAAAGCCAAATGGCTAACAGATGCCTCAGAAATCATACTGAACAAACTTGGTTGGTTACAGTCACGGGCTGATATTATAGTTCAGTGTTTAGTTCTCGCTAGATTTTCAGAAATCGAAGCAAGAAAACTACTAAAAGCTTTTAAAACCGTATATTTGTGTACAAATTCGTCTTGTTTGTCCGCCATCTTGACCAGCTTTCGAAAGCTCTGGCGGCCGCAGCCACAGCCACGCTGCTTTATGGGTAATAGCCAACATCAGGTCACCATCGATGCTGCCTTCAAAACTGTCCGTTACTGGGGCAGTGTGGAGGCATCTCAGGAGACAGGAAGAGATTGTTCGAGCTGTTTCGAACAGCACTCGATGCTTTGCTGTCCTGTTAGAGAGACAGCACTTTAGCCCGTTTCGAACACAGCCTCTAATTCCAAGAACCCAATCTTTCATTCCACAAACCCTATCCTGATTTCAAGAATACAATCTGTCATACCAAAAACTGCATCCTAATTCTAATAAAACAAACGTGACCTGATTCCAAGAACACAATCTATCATACCACATACTGAACAAATGGTTCCTGAGTTCCCGCTCGTGGCCGTGTGAGCCTGCTGATCTGGAGAGTAGGACTCGTGTATTGATACGTCTGGCTGAGAAAACCTCTCACAGAGACACGCTGGATGTCCTCTGTAATCTCCCTGGACTCAAAGAGCCGAATGAGATGGTCGATGTCTCCAAGTACAGTCGTCTGTTTAACTCTCACCTGCAAGTGTGCGTGGACAGACAGACACTTCCTGTAGCTTCAGACACAGTGGACTTCATGCTCTGTAAAAACCTGGCAGTTGACCATGCTATGCCTACAGATACTTATACACAAACTAGGCAAGCAGAACCTCTGGCTCAGGGCACGGGAAGTCTTCAGACACTCTGTAAGTGTGGGGTACTACCCGGGGGTGTCGGCTCCCCCTGGTTTCATGTCACTGATCGTCCCCTGTCGTCTTGGGGAGGTGGAGCTGGCTCTCACCTTTGAGATGTTCATCACTGTCAACGCAGCGGCCATCCTCCACCTGTCAGAAACCACCACTTCCTGTCTCAGCATCACTCTTAAAAGGACTCAAAGCTGCGAGAGCGAGTACCTCTCAGCTGGTAGCCGCCTCCTCTCTGCAGCTTGTATCCCTCAGCCAAAACTAATCATTCACTACAACACAGCAGTGAACGCCTCACAAGAGCAAGTGTTCACACTTGACATTTCCTCTGCTCGGTGCTGGCTCCGACACAATCATTTGTGGGCCAATGAGGTGTGGACACACTGAACCGAGCAGTTATTCCCCTGTGGCCCCTTAAGTACGTTAACTTTCCTTTCCCTTCATACCGCTTATGTTACAAAGACATCAGTTCACTCTAGGATAAGGACAAATGAAATCAGGAAAATGAACACATGCTTTTCTGTGGGTTTTACGTTGGCTGTACTCATGGTCATATTTCAATTTAATCTTTGGCTAAGAAGCAGAAAATCACAACCAAAGACCGACGCCAGAACTTTACACATGCTAGGTTTTCACAAAGCTAATAACTTTGTACTTGTGTTCAAATTTGTTTTAAAATATGTTAAAGGATTTTTATGTTAAGACCTTGTGTTTCCTGAGGAGTTCTTTTAGATCATTTGTCTTTGATTTATGTCACTCAGTGTTTGTGTGATTTACTATTTAACAAAGTAAGTCTGTTGGGGAACAGAGTCGAGCATAATTTGTAGGGTTGGTGTTCCAAGTATTATATTTGTTTATAACAAATGTAAATAACATCTGAGTGTAAATAGGTATGTATTTATAATGGTGTTAGTCTTTGACAGTATTATGCTACCATATTATATTACTGATTGTCAAAACCTCAATTGTTGCTAGTTCAAGAGCTGTGATTTACATTTTCTTTATATGAAGTTTTTATATAAAAAAAGTTGTTCTGCTCCAGGAAAAAAAAAAAAGGGCAGCTGTGGCTCAGGAGGTAGAGCGGGTTGGCCGTTAATCGGAAGGTCGGCGGTTCAATCCCTGGCTCCCCTGGTTGCGTGTCGAAGTGTCCTTGGGCAAGATACTGCACCCGATTTGCTCCGGTCGGCTGTTCCGCCAGCGTATGAATGAGTGTGAATGCTAGTTTCCGTTTGAGCACTTATGAGTGTATGAATGTGTATGACTGGTGAATGCAGATGTAGTGTAAAAGCGCTTTACAAGTACGGAGCATTTACATTTGAATCTAATTCCAAGAACTAAATCTATCATACCACAAACTGTATCTCCTTCTAAGAGTACAATCTTTCATTCCAAACACCATATCCTGGTTCCAATACTACAATCTGTTTTTCAAAAAACTGTATCTAATTCCACAAACACAATCTATCATACCACAAACTGTATCTAATTCCAAGAACACAATCTTTCATACCAAAAACCATATTCTGGCTGTGTTCGAAACGGAAGGCAGTTGCCCTGCTGCCGCGATACCGTAGTAGCCACCTTCCTCAGAAGGCATCACTTTCAAGTGAAGGCAGCTCTGTTTACATTAGTTTCGAACAGCCTTCTAGGGCAGCACTTAGGGCGACGTGTGACGTCAGCACGGCGTCTTGCGTCACTTCTGGCTGTCAGAAGAGACGCTAGCCTTAGCATCAGCTAACTAGCTATTGAAAAGCCAAATGGCTAACAGATGCCTCAGAAATCATACTGAACAAACTTGGTTGGTTACAGTCACGGGCTGATATTATAGTTCAGTGTTTAGTTCTCACTAGGTTTTCAAAAATCGAAGCAAGAAAATACTAAAAACTTTTAAAACCGTATTTTGTGTACAAATTCGGCTTATTTGTCCGCCATCTTGACCAGTTTTCGAAAGCTCCGGCGGCCACAGCCGCGCTGCTTTATGGGTAATAGTCAGCATCAGGTCACCATCAATGCTGCCTTCAAAACTGTCCGTTACTGGGGCAGTGTGAAGGCATCTCAGGAGACAGGAAGAGATCGTTCGAGCCGTTTCGAACAGCACTCGATGCCTCGCTGTCCTGTTAGACACCTTTTCAGACAGCACTTTAGCCCGTTTCGAACACAGCCTCTGTTCCATGAACCCAATCTGTCATACCAAAAACTGCATCCCAATTCTAAGCATCCAATCTGTCATATCAAGAACTGCATCCCAATTCTAAGCATCCAATCTGTCATATCAAAAACTGCATCCCAATTCTAAGCATCCAATCTGTCATACAAAAAAATGTATCCTAATTCTAATAAAAAAAACATAACCTGATTCCAAGAACACAATCTATCATACCACTTACTGTATCTACTTCCAAGAATTCAATCTATCATACCACAAACTGTATCTCCTTCTAAGAGTACAATCTTTCATTCCAAACACCATATCCTGGTTCCAATACTACAATCTGTTTTTCAAAAAACTGTATCTAATTCCAAGAACACAATCTATCATACCACAAACTGTATCTAATTCCAAGAACACAATCTATCATACCACATACTGTATCTATTTCCAACAATTCAATCTATCATACGACAAATTGTATCTCCTTCCAAGAGTACAATCTTTCATTCCAAACACATATTCTGTTTCCAATACTACAATCTGTTTTCAAAAAACTGTATCTAATTCCACAAACACATCTATCATACCACAAACTGTATCTAATTCCAAGAACACAATCTTTCATACCAAAAACCATTCTGGCTGTGTTCGAAACGGAAGGCAGTTGCCCTGCTGCCGCGATACCGTAGTAGCCACCTTCCTCAGAAGGCATCACTTTCAAGTGAAGGCAGCTCTGTTTACATTAGTTTCGAACAGCCTTCTAGGGCAGCACTTACGGCGACGGGTGACGTCAGCACGGCGTCTTGCGTCACTTCTGGCTGTCAGAAGAGACGCTAGCCTTAGCATCAGCTAACTAGCTATTGAAAAGCCAAATGGCTAACAGATGCCTCAGAAATCATACTGAACAAACTTGGTTGGTTACAGTCACGGGCTGATATTATAGTTCAGTGTTTAGTTCTCACTAGGTTTTCAAAATCGAAGCAAGAAAACTACTAAAAACTTTTAAAACCGTATATTTGTGTACAAATTCGGCTTATTTGTCCGCCATCTTGACCAGTTTTCGAAAGCTCCGGCGGCCACAGCCGCGCTGCTTTATGGGTAATAGTCAGCATCAGGTCACCATCGATGCTGCCTTCAAAACTGTCCGTTACTGGGGCAGTGTGAAGGCATCTCAGGAGACAGGAAGAGATCGTTCGAGCCGTTTCGAACAGCACTCGATGCCTCGCTGTCCTGTAGACACCTTTTCAGACAGCACTTTAGCCCATTTCGAACACAGCCTCTGATTCCAAGAACCCAATCTGTCATACCAAAAACTGCATCCCAATTCTAAGCATCCAATCTGTCATTCAAAAACTGCATCCCAATTCTAAGCATCCAATCTGTCATACAAAAAATGTATCTAATTCTAATAAAAAAAAACAAACCTGATTCCAAGAACACAATCTATCACCACTTACTGTATCTA